>NW_027457084.1:0-133369 GCF_040206685.1 Ascaphus truei | reverse complement strand
GGGACCCACCCTGCACCCCGAGATTCTTACTGAAGAAGGTGCCACAGGCAGAGCATGGAGGTTGTGCTCCCCCGCATCTCAAGGGATTTAAACTTCGCAGCATCCTATTGGCCTATGTGACGTGATAGATTTAAACCTCCATTTTGTTTCCCCTCGAGTCAGTACTGGCATCTTCAACGGTAAGTACTTTGGGAAACAGGGGGGGTGACCGGAGCTGAAGTGAATGCAGTTCAGCTAAAGAACCCCATTAGAGAATAAATAAAACTAGTAAAAGGGAACCGACTGCCCCTTTACTTTCTATTAAAAAGGCCCAAAGCCTTTTCACATGGCAGCTGTTTATTCTCACGTGCTCACAGACAGCACAGAGCTGCTATCCATACACACTTCAAAGAGACTATCCTGAGCTTATCCAGTGATGTGAAAATGTGAGGGGTCCTAACAAATGTGATCGCTTCAATTTTCACAATTCAGTGAACATGTGAAAAACAAGGTGTAAACATACAGGGTAACCTGCACCTATAGGTAGAATTATAATGTTTCCCCGACCCCTATACATAGTGCATGGACAAAGCCGGGTCCCCCACCAGATACACACACACACACACACACACACACACACACACACACACACACACACACACACACACACACACACACACACACACACACACACACACACACACACACACACACACACACACACACACACACACACACACACACGTCTTTAGAAGTAATGGGGGTGGGGGGAGTCTCCCAGCTACAAAGCAACTAAACCACGAGAGGATGTAAACTCTCATTGAATAAATACCAGTAGGATATTTTGCCTTTGCGGTACCACTTTCACCCCGGTTTTGCAGCTGAGAGACATTGCTAGAGAGCTTCCCCCCGTAGTGTTATCTCGGAGTTAGCACGGTTTGCTGGTCGGTAGCAGAGATGTGAGAAACCTCTGCACCGGTTTGCACATTTTCGTTGCATGAACAAAATTTCCCCTCAAGGAACTTTGTCCCAGATTTACAAACGGTGCAAAGCTTTAGCACGCCTTTTGTAGCACTGGCAGTAGAGGCGGGCTAAAACTTTGCACCCTCCGTGGATCTGGGCCATTTTTCACACCACCAGTTCTTTACACTGGTAGAGGAGCCCGTGAAGGTGGCGGATGTTGGTAGAAGCATAAATTTGAACAAAAACGTAAAGTACAGTTTTTTTTTGTTTGTTTTTTACAACCTTCAAAAGAAAGTTTTAGGCTGTTTTTTTCACCGTTGCGTGAATTCCCCTGTAGTAAAAATTCACCCAAAAAAAACATTAGTGAAGCATACTCAGACTTCTCACCACTCCGGCAACAGCACTCTGATTGAGAGAAACAGGACAGGAACCGAAGCTGGGGCCGCTGCACAGCGCCAAAACAACGGCGATGACTCTACCAGCGTTAGAAACGGAAACACAGTGGCCCCATCGGTGCCAAAATGGCCAGCAATGCTTAGTATCGCTGGTCACCCCAGCACTGCAGTGGCTAAGGCTGCTCTTATAGTGCCGGCAACGCAACATCGCGTCAAAACAAATGCATTGAATCCGCCGCATGCGCTTATAGTAGTCTCTGTAGTCAGTAGAATTTGATTTTTACCGCGACAGTCTCACCATGTGACAGGCTATAACCAATCAGATAGCTTCTGATGCAGGGAGAGGGGGGGTGTGAGGTCACGGAGAGGGGGGGAGGTCAGGGAGAGGGGGGGGATGTGTGTGAGTGCAGAGAGAGGGGGGGATGTGTGTGAGTGCAGAGAGAGGGGGGGATGTGTGTGAGTGCAGAGAGAGTGGGGGGATGTGTGTGAGTGCAGAGAGGGGGGGGGGTGTGTGTGAGTGCCGAGAGAGGGGGGGGTGTGAGTGCAGAGAGAGGGGGGGGGGATGTGTGTGAGTGCCGAGAGAGGGGGGGGGTGTGAGTGCAGAGAGGGGGGGGGGGATGTGTGTGAATGCAGAGAGAGCGGGGGTATGTGTGTGAGTGCATAGAGAGGGGGGTGTGTGTGAGTGCAGAGAGAGGGGAGGTGTGTGTGAGTGCAGAAAGAGG
The DNA here is from genome assembly GCF_040206685.1 of Ascaphus truei. Classification (NCBI taxonomy): domain Eukaryota; kingdom Metazoa; phylum Chordata; class Amphibia; order Anura; family Ascaphidae; genus Ascaphus; species Ascaphus truei. Next base: position 131,310 of record NW_027457084.1, on the reverse strand, counting down.
GGGGATGTGTGTGTGTGAGTGCAGAAAGAGGGGGGATGTGTGTGTGTGTGTGTGTGTGTGTGTGTGTGTGTGTGTGTGCAGAAAGAGGGGGGATGTGTGTGTGTGTGTGTGTGTGTGCAGAAAGAGGGGGGATGTGTGTGTGTGAGTGCAGAAAGAGGGGGGGTGTGAGTGCAGAAAGAGGGTGTGTGTGTGTGTGTGAATGCAGGGAGAGGGGTGTGTCAGTGCAGGGAGAAGGGGATGTGTGTGTGAGTGCAGGGAGAGGGGGGTGTGTGAGTGCAGGGAGAGGGAGGTGTGTACAGGGAGAGGGGTGTGTGTGCAGGGAGAGGGGGGGGTGTGCAGGGAGAGGGAGGTGTGTGAGTGCAGGGAGAGGGTGTGTGTGCAGGGAGAGGGGGGTGTGTGCAGGGAGAGGGAGGTGTGTGAGTGCAGGGAGAGGGGGTTTGTGCAGGGAGAGGGGGTGTGAGTGCAGGGAGAGGGGGTGTGAGTGCAGGGAGAGGGGGTGTGAGTGCAGGGAGAGGGGTGTGTGAGAGCAGGGAGAGGGGGGGATGTGTGTGTGTGATTGTGTGTCTGTCAAGTGAAACACACTATATTAACAACTTTAAAATAGTAAATTATCCCGTTATTTAAAGTAAAAGTTAATTCAGCATACAAACAGAAATTACAACTCTCCGTTTCTGCCTTCCCCCTTGCTCTCGTCTCCACCCCTCTGCCTTCCCCCTTGCTTTTGTCTCCGCCCCTCTGCCTTCCCCCTTGCTCTCGTCTCCGCCCCTCTGCCTTCCCCCTTGCTCTCGTCTCCGCCCCTCTGCCTTCCCCCTTGCTCTCGTCTCCGCCCCTCTGCCTTCCCCCTTGCTCTCGTCTCCGCCCCTCTGCCTTCCCCCTTGCTCTCGTCTCCGCCCCTCTGCCTTCCCCCTTGCTCTCGTCTCCGCCCCTCTGCCTTCCCCCTTGCTCTCGTCTCCGCCCCTCTGCTTTCCCCCTTGCTCTCGTCTCCGCCCCTCTGCCTTCCCCCTTGCTCTCGTCTCCGCCCCTCTGCCTTCCCCCTTGCTCTCGTCTCCGCCCCCCTGCCTTCCCCCTTGCTCTTGTCTCCGCCCCTCTGCCTGCCTCTTGCCCGACGTCACTCCCCTTGTAGCCAGTGACGTCTCCAAAACTCAAATGACAACTTTCGCAACGGCTATGGAGACGGGTGATGTCATCCGTAGCCGGCACTATAAGCGCAGCCTAAGACATCTTCAAACATTGCCTGTTTAACAAAAAACTCCAGCTTGCAGCAGCCGATGGTTTGACCCACTGCATCCTTTCAGTTTCCGGCAACCAAAAAGTTGACTTTGCTTGAATGTTTTTACTCCCTCGCATGATCCATCTAAGTGCAACTGCAGCAGCATGGAGCGAAAAATGTATATGCTACTCCAGTCTAGTGCAGAATATACTGTGTCGTGACACTACCTATGCATGTGCTTGCAAATATATAATGCCAACTTCTCAGTGTAATTCCCTGGTAGCTCAGTCTGCTATTGCTTAGAGCTGGTTTCTAACTGTGCTTGTTTCAGTCGCTGAGCAGTGGTTATCAAAGAACGCAGTTGCACTATTTTTAATGGGCCGACCTCTTGCGGGTCTTGGGTCTCCAGCCAGCGTAAGGCTGTCTCCAGCCCTTGGACAGCCTCTGACGCAGACGGGATGGGGTCTGTGTTCCTCTCGTCTTCACTGGCCTCTTCTTCATCTTCTGGGCTGTCCCCGGGGACAATGAAAGTGGTGATGGAGTCTGCAGTTACATCGTCCCCTGAGGATTCCTCCATCACAGGGATGGAGTCATCCAAGTGCACCCACTCTGCAACATCCTCAGGGGCCATGCGCTTGTAGGCCAGGGCTGCGAGGTTGGTCAAGTCCAAGAAGACCTTGCTGTACTCCTCCCCGTCCATCTCCGCACTGCCGCTGGTCTCAAATGCGGCCCTGAGCCCAAAAAGCCAACACTTCTCAATGCTCCCGGCCTGTATCATGTTCCATGACTGGCCGGCAAGGTAGATCATGTCTTTGAGCATGAAGGACCTCACAAAGTCAGATGGGGAGCTGTCGCAGGACACCACTAGCTTCAGAAGCTCTCGTTTGTAAAGCTGCTTGAAGGAGGAGATTACCCCTTGGTCCATAGAAGGAATCTTGTTCCTGGTGTTTTTGGAAAGAAACAGTACTCTGATGTTGCCATCAGGGGTCTGTAGCTCCTCTTCCGGTGGTTTTGCAGGACATTGGTTGACCAACAGAACGGCCTTTTGTTGAAGATAGCACCTCCTCAGGTAACGCTTGACTCCCGGTACAAACTCCTCAAAAAACCACTCCCTCAGCAGCTCCGGTGTCATCCATGCGTTCTTGTAATACCTGTACGCTGCTGGGAACTTGTCCTGGTTGTGGTGGCGAAGGCTGGGCGGATCCTGCAATTTCCCAACCACCAGTGGCTTCAGCTTGTGGCTACCGGTGAGGTTGGCAGCCAACAGAATGGTGACCCGGTCCTTCACTTTCTTGTAGCCATTGGGCTGCTTGGCCAGCTTCATTTCGTTAGTCTGGTCTGGCAGCAGCTTCCAGTACAGTCCAGTAACATTGGCATTGTATATCTGCTCATCCCCGTAACCGCCGTCACTGGCCAGGGGTTTTGGCTGCTCCGGGTACATGATAACAGGGTCGATCTCCACTGGCCTCACCTCTGATTCACCATATATCCGCTGGCTGGATATGCCATGTCTCTTCTGCCAACGCCAGAACCAGCCGTGGCTCGCCTTGAAAGTGCACTCCACCCCGTAAATCTGCTTGGCGAACACCTCAGCCTGCGCCTGGATAATGGGTCCGGACAACGGGATGCCTTGTTGACGCAGGGTAATAAACCATGTATACACGGCCCTGTCTATCTCCTCTTCATTGGCCAGTCGCATCTTCTTCCGCTGTGTGCCCACATCACCGCCCAGCTGGTCAAGGAACCATCTTAGTTTCTGCTCGTCCTTAAGCCAGCCCCGCAGCGTCCCCCCCGGCACCCCAAAGTCCCTAGACACGCTGGCCTGCCTCTCCCCGTTCTTCACCCTCTCGATGGCTTCCAGCTTGTCCTTTATGGAGTACGCCTTGCGGAACGCCATCTTCACCATAGCGGGCGTGCACTCTGCGTCCCCCAGCGTCGTCGCCAGCACCTGCTCGCCCTGGCACGCCATGGCGCGCCAGGGCACACGGGTCACCAGCCTTTACAGAGTCCCCGTTGTCACGCGGTAGGTCGGACGTTTTCAGCATCCACCGGCCAGGTGTGCAAACCGGGTCAGCGAACGGGTTCAACGGAGTCTGTAAAAAAGGTGCCAGCTGGGCACCTCTTCCCGGCGTCACCCCCAGGGCTGTGTGTCTGTCTTGCACCAGCACCCAGCTCACCTTGGTGATGAAGGAAGCAGTTCGAGGTGGGCACCAGTGTCTTGGTAACACCCCTGTGCCTGGGGCAGGATACTGCCCGATGCCAGCCACTGCAATGCCACCCCAGGCAGGCCCCCCGGGCGTTGCAGCGCTATCACCGGGCGCTCTTTGCGGCTTATACCGCGGGGTGAAGGGGGGGGAGTGCCCGGCTCTCCAGCTGTGTTTATATTGTTCTGTGTCTCCCTTTTGTTTCCTGTCTTGAGTATAGGAACTCCCCCCCCCCTCTCCCCGCACCCAACTCCGAGCTGCCCAGGCAGGGAGGGGCCCGAGCAGCCAGCCCCGCGCCTGCGCACAACCGACAACCCTCCGACCGCGGTTGCCTGCACATGCGCACAACCGACAAACCCTCCGACCGAGGCTGCCCGCGCCTGCGCCCTACGCACCCGGCGTTGTAGGCGCCGTCGTGCGCATGCGCACGCATTCCCCCGCCGCCTCACTACCTTACTGCGCATGCGCCATGTTCCTCCCTCGCAGACACACCGTACTAGCGCTGTGGAACAAACCACTTTTTTTGTAAGGGGGTGACAGCGATTTAAAAAAAAGCACAAAAATCCCCCCCCCCCCCGAGACATTTTTAACGGAAGAGATATATTTACTAACGTTATATTGACACGGGAAGGGTGTTCGCCGTTTTGAAAGGCAAGCGCTACAGCGGCCGTACCCCCCTTCCCTTATTCCACAGTTGGTCCGCCCCGTACCTCGCGCCGCCTCTTGAGGTCCCGACACGTGGCTCCGCCTTCCCCTTCTCTCCCTCACGCGGCACTGATAGCAGCAGCACCTCCAGCCTCTCCGCGCGCGCCGCCTGCACGAGCCCCCTCCCGCCAACCTCTCCGCACGCGCCGCCTGCACGAGCCCCCTCAACCGCCGTACTGCGTGAGTACCGGGAGTCAGGGAGCGGGAGCAGGGCCTTTCATACCTGGCTGCAGGGTGTGCTGACCGGGAGGGGGAGTCCTGGCTGCAGGGTGTGCTGACCGGGAGAGAGGGGGGGTCCTGGCTGCAGGGTGTGCTGACCGGGAGGAGAGAGGGGGGGGGGTCCTGGCTCCAGGGTGTGCTGACCGGGAGAGAGGGGGGGTCCTGGCTGCAGGGTGTGCTGACCGGGAGGGGGGAGGAGAGAGGGGGAGTCCTGGCTGCAGGGTGTGCTCACCGGGAGGAGAGAGGGGGAGTCCTGGCTGCAGGGTGTGCTGACCAGGAGAGAGGGGGGGTCTTGGCTGCAGGGTGTGCTGACCGGGAGGGGGGAGCACTGCGCCGCAGGGGAAGGGGCGGGAAGGCCCTCTAGGACATGGCGGGGAGGGATAACCCTGCTCTCGGTTGGATGTGCAGCTTGGTGGTGAGGCGTTGTCTCTTCACTGGCCTCCGCCGTGTGAACGTGGTGGGCCCAGACGCTCGCAGCGCCAACTGCCGTGTGTGTGTGTCACTGCGTGTGTGTGTGTGTGTGTGTGTGTGTGTGTGTGTGTGTGTTACTGCGTGTGTGTGTGTGTGTGTTACTGCGTGTGTGTGTGTGTTACTGCGTGTGTGTGTGTGTGTGTGTCACTGCGTGTGTGTGTGTGTCACTGCGTGTGTGTGTGTGTCACTGCGTGTGTGTGTGTGTCACTGCGTGTGTGTGTGTGTCACTGCGTGTGTGTGTGTGTCACTGCGTGTGTGTGTGTGTGTCACTGCGTGTGTGTGTGTGTGTCACTGCCGTGTGTGTGTGTGTGTCACTGCCGTGTGTGTGTGTGTGTGTCACTGCCGTGTGTGTGTGTGTGTGTCACTGCCGTGTGTGTGTGTCACTGCCGTGTGTGTGTGTCACTGCCGTGTGTGTGGAGCCTGCTGTGCAAAGGGCAGGGGTTAATGAGGGTCTCCTAAGGGGGAAGGAGCCCCGGCCCCGTGTATGGCCCGCCCTTTATTCCTGAGACAGGTCTAGCAGTGCCACACTGGCCCGCCTCGCAATCAAAGGGTTAAGGGGTAGTGGTAACTCCCACCATCTCCTGATGTCCTTATTTATTTATCAAATGTTTTACCTGGAAGTAATACATTGAGTTACCTCTCGTTTTCACGTATTTCCTGGGCACAGAGATAGGCCTCGTCGAGGTGCACTGGTGCTCCAGCGCTGCGCCCTGCTCGGCCGGGCGATTCCTGGCCGGCTAGGTGCGCGCCTGTCTGGGGGCGCGGCCTCTACATCACGGAGCTGGTTCGACCTCATCGGTGCGAACCGCTCACGTAACGTGCTTGCCGGTAAATGCAAATTTACTTCTCCGCAAGCGGATGAGCGCCGAGTAGGCGCGCCCGCCCACAGGACACTCACATTGTTGCAACGTGTCCAATGTGTGCGCCCGCTCAGTGCCACCCTGGACGAGCCCTAAGACTGCGCTTATAGTGCCGGTGACGTCACGCTGCGGTTGCTGGAAAAATCAAATTGACTTGACTTCCAGCGATCGCTACCACGCCGTCACTTATACTATAAGCGCACGTGTCGCCGGCACTAAGCGCAGCCTTATGATGACAGATGCATGGTTGCAAATACATATTTTCAATAAGTGAACAGGGTTATACATTATATATAAAGGTATTACATTAGGTAAACAGGGTTATACATTAAATATGAAGACATTGCAGTTAAACATAAAATGAGTTGTAGGCGTGTGTAACAGTTACCTGCCCCAGGAGGTTTAGCTTCTGTCTGGAAGCCCCCAGCAGCCTGCTATTGGGGTACCCGGCTTTAAAGTGCATAGTAATGTGCTGCTCTGGCAGTGGAGGGGTTAATGCAGACTGCACAACTCTCCAAATCCTTTCCTTCATGTAATTAAGTGCTGGGTGACCCTATCCTACACGTGCTGAGAATTTGGGGTTTCAATGTCATTTCTTTTCTGCAATCACGATGGTTTGGGTTGGTTTTGCGAAGTGTCATTTGCTCATCGTATTTAAATCAGTCTGTTAAATGCGTTTACGTTCGTTTTACTTCCCTGGTGATCTTCCAAATGGAACTGTTCCTAATATTCTTCCAACTTGTTCAATGAGTTTTCATAACAAATCATTACATTGGTTACGATTTGTGTGCTGTCACTGTACAGGACTCTGCAGGTGTGACAATGTCTGCGCTCCCTACTTGTGTCGCTGCTGAGAATCCCCAGGACTTTACTAGCATGCTAAACTAGTGCGGATAAGCTTGTGGCCTCCGGACTTGCATATATTCCCCCAGACGCCTGCCATTAAATTTCAATCTGCGTAAAATAAGTTTTAGGGAGGCATGTTTGCACTAGTTTTTGGAAGTGTATTCATGTTCTGTAATATATTGTGATCATAAAAAAGAGGTTAAATTGCTGTTTTTATTACAGTATCAACCATGGGAGTCTTTAATGCTTTAGGGACAGCTAGTGACATACAGTTTAGAAGGTGGCTCCTTTGGGGGATCATTCTGCCCTGTGTTCTCGCCCCTTCCTCTTAATCTGTTTCGTGCCCCAATATCTAATGTTCAGAGACGGCGCAGGGAAGTGACTGTTTAAATAAAAATAAGGCATTTTAATTTTTTATTTAACGTGTGGTTTTAAATTAGATACTTTCTCTCAACTATCTTGATAAATGTTATACATCTCTGACTTTCATTTAGACCAGGGCTGCTCCATTCCAGTCCTCAATGCCCCCCCAACAAGTCAGGTTTTCATGATATCCTAGCTTCAGCACAACTGGTGCCTCGGAGCCACCAGTGCTGAAGCAGGGACTGATAAAGCCACCTGTGCTGAAAACATGACCTGTTGGGGGAGGGGGGTGGGGGGTGTTTGAGCACCCCTGCCTTAGACTGTTGTTGTGGAAGATGTTTAACCTAGCTCGGACTTTCTTGCTCCATTTCGATACTGCGGCTCTGTTTACTCATTTAGTGGCTGATCTAAAAGGGAAGCTGTTTGCAATCAGAAGCGCTCCATTACCGAACACTGTCATTTAGCTGCGTATAGGCTTTTAATGAGTCAGGAAAAAAGGCTCGACACTGACAGATTTCTCCATGGTGTTTTTTTGTTTTTTTAACATAATTTTATTATTTTTCACACATAAAAATAGGAGCGGGAGGGATACAAAAATAGAGGGGGGGAGAAACGACCATTTTGTATCCAATTTCTTATAAAGTCACATTACATATCATACAACATTTGGTAAACACCATATTTTACATTACATTCAGCCCTCCTATATCCTCCGAGAGGGCACCTCTATCCAGCATCCCAGGGCTCCCAAACTCTATCATACTTCCTAGAATTCTCCATGTTTTATTTACCTTCATGGCATGTTAAATTAGAAGGCTCCCTAGTAATGATGACCATGCTAAATTGGGAAGTTTCCTGATGAAATAAGCAACGTCCATCTTTACAGCATATTACGTAATGGAAGGTTGAAACATTGATGACCTTACCTGCGCTTATAGTGCTGGCTAGAGCGACGCGACGTCGCGTCAAAACAAATGCATTGCCTCTGTCGCGTGCGCTTATAGTAAGTGCGACGTAGCGACTGCTTGATCGCTGGAAGTCACATCAATTTGATTTTTTGTTGCCGGCACTATAAGCGTAGCATAATGCAGTTATTTAGAATTTATGCCGTGGTTTTGTATAGTTCGGTAGGCTCTTGCATAAGTATCAATGTAATACTGGACATTGCTTTCGGCTGCTTAAACAATCTACTGTAGATGACTTTTAAAGGTTTAACATCTTCTCTGCCATTGTGTATCACAGTGCAAAACAGTGTATGACTGGTCCCACTGACGGCTGGCTTGTTTTGTGTTTAACCCCTTCATTGCCAGCGGGGCCCTGGATTAACCGACGTATTACGCTTTTGATGTGTGGTTTGATTGTATACTTTCTCATTCAGCGCTGCTTGGGCCTTCACAAAGCTAATATTCTTAGTTAGGGGGGGTTGTACCACTGTTTTTATTAGTGTTTATCTTGCTGTATGTATTCTGAATATTGCTATCTGCCATCTGTCCTAACCTGCCTTTTCTCTTTAATGCTGACGTAGGAATTAAATACTCCAGTAGTGCATAGTGAGTATGCCCTTACAGTACATCCTAGTAATATTTCTGTCCACAACCATAAAGTCTGCATGAATGCATCTTTAGCTATTTTGCATGTCTGCTTCTAATTTTCTGCGTTGTCATTGGTTAATGTAGAACGGTGTAATAATTCTGTGCCCATGTTTCCTAATCTAATCCGAGGGTGACCCAGGCCTGACCTTGTGTGGGGGGTGTGAAAATCTGCTGACTATTTTATAATTGAATATTGTCAGCAACAATATGCTTGAGAATGCACTGGTGGAATCTATTGCAGAAAGGAAACTAATTACATTTGGTGCTGTTAAATGCCAGGGGGGGGGGGGGAAAGCACTGGCGAGTTACGTATGCAGCCGAAAATAGATGTCGATTACTTGGTACAAATAACTATGTCCCGTGGCATCACTTCAATTTCAGGCCACTGGGGCATATTTGCTTGACAAGACACCGTGCTTTTTAAGCTCTATAATTCTCATTTTGAGAACCTATTGTAGAGTTGAAGAATATTACCATGTTTTCTGTTGTCGGATACCTTGCCCTGAAAATTTCACCTGAATGGGAAAAGTAGAGATAATGGCCACAGAACATAATAATAATTATAATTCATAATAACATGAATGTCACTGGAGATCAGGCCTGTCACCCTCATCCTTCCATCCTTGTTTTTGTATGTCAAGAAATCAAATCCGTTTGCTGGACATGAACTCAGTGAAAGGATAAGTTAGGGCAGGCTGTGAGGATCTGTAGTTTTTTAGCAGGATGTTCTGGTGCTGCTGTTACTACCATTGGTATAACAGATTTGCTGAATATTGGATGTAAAGGGAGGAAATGAAAAACTCAACAGTTGGAATTTTGTTTTATTAAAAAGGTGAATAGGAACATTGGAAAACCCTTTGAACTAAAGAGTTTACAATGTAAGTGAAATGTTACGTATACGACAATGAGACAGGTTTGTAGTAGTATACTGTATGGTTTGTTTTTTTGTTTTTAGCTTAGAGCAAACATGTCTCTGTATTAAAGCAGCAAAACGTGTAACAAGAACGTTACCTTAGTAATGTAAGGATACATTGTCGCTGCTGAGTTACACTGACAAGCAGCCTTTGTTAGGCAAACAATCAGGATTTTTACAAATTTATAACGGCCCCAAACGACTGCCAGCTTAAGTTACATATACAAATAAGAGAGAGAAGGGGGTGGGGGTGTGTAGTATTGCTGCTTTAAAGCTGCAGTTCAGTGAATATCCTGCATGTGTGTTTTTTTTAATAAATCAGTTCTGTAGTAAGAAACAATACTTTTAGCATTTTCTGTTTTTAAAAAAACAAATTTGAGAGACCAATTTTCTTGTATTCTATGTTAACAGCCATTTGTTAAGGCACTGCCCCTTCATGTCCTGTCACAAGCCCTGGCACACCCCTTTGTCAGCCCTACCCTCCCTCTAGCACATGTCAGTGCAGGAGTGCTTATGAATATTCATGAGCTTCCACTGAGTGACAGAAGCAGAAGAAAAACATATGCCATCTCTAATTATGTCACCAAATTTCGCCTATCAATACATGGAAAACGAATTGACCTGCAGCTATACAGTTCTTTAGGTAATTAGAGATTGCCCACATGAAACTATTGAAGTAAAAAAATAAATTAAAAAAAAAAAGACTGAACTGCAGCTTTAAATACGTGTTCTTCATTTGTATTTTTTATTTGGGTGCTTTTTTCATACGCTTGTGCGCCATTCATTGCATGCACCCGAGTCACATCTTTAGACATTTATACCATGTGGTTAGATATGTCAAAAGGAAAAGCTTAAAATGGAAACTTTTTACTTTCTGCACTATATCCTACATATTCAGCGTAAGAAACTTGTCCAGTTGGGGTACCGGAGGTAAAAATCATATTTACTTTTTTTTTTAAAGACCTAAAAACTTATCAAAATTTGACTCGTTTAATCTGCCCTAGTTTTGTATTTTAATTTTATGGAGGATGTCAAGATCTTGAAAATGAAGAGATTCCACTTACCCCTTCATTTTGAGGGGACTGGTATATTCATTGTGCAACCCCTAACAAAGGTATTCATGTGTAATATGCATGTTTTCTAATGTCAATAATACAGTATAAAGCTCACAATAAGGTTCCCATTCTTAAAGCAGCACCCCCACTCCCAAATAAAGTATTTTCTTACCTTCTATAAACAAGGGGGTCCTAGGGCACTGAACCGTTACACTTAAACGTTTTGGGGACACTCTAATTACAAGATAGTAATATATATTGGCCAGTACTCCCAAGGAAAGAACATAACTGCGGGGTCACCCAATCAGAAGCAGCAATGTCCGCTTTCGATATCGCAGCTTTCTTTTGGTGGCCGCATGTGAGGTTGACCCCAGTGGCCATATTGGTTTTCCCAGAGAAGGATTCCCTTAAGGAATTTCACACACTGAATATGGAACCGGTGTGTCCCTGTAGCTTGGAGTATCCTGGTTCAGCGCTGGGGAACCCCTTGTTTCCAATGTGTGTATATATTATATGTATAGAGCAAGTCTATGCTTTAATTACTTGGCTGCCTGGGGATCCTGTAACCTGGCGTCTGGGCGGATTGCTTCAGTGCATTGCAGGCCCCTTTGGCAGTGGAGGGGTTAAACTATTATGCTCGCAGTTGCTTTCATGATTAATGTTAACCACCTTTTTATGCGATTTATTACATTGATTTGCACTTTGCTGCAGAGATCTGGAAACCTTATTTGCTGAAATCTTAACTTTTTCCCTACTAGAGCGTACAGCATTGCGCTGCAGTGCATTTGCTGAGACCTCTGGCATGGATGGGGTTAAAATGTTTACCTGAGAAGGCACCTGGATACAAAATGTTAAAGTATATATTGTAAATCAACACGGAGAAGATTGGCATTCAGTAACGTCCCACTATGTTTCTCACAGTATAACCTAAAGGTAATGGGAGTGTTTCTGTGCAGGAGCTGCAGCACTCCTTACATTTAGGGCTCTCCTGCTTTCTCTAATCGCATTGCTCGAACCTTAAACTCAGTGACCGCTACCGCCTGGGTTCTTTCCCATTTAATTACAGCACGAGAAATCGAAACTGCACAAACTTTAATATTAAAATAAAACCTTAGATTTAAAAAGGTCGGAAGTTATCCGGTGAAAAGTTTTTTAAATGCCTCGCCTCTTTCGCATGTCTACATTTGCAAACAAAATATAGCATCTCTTTAAATGTCTATGACCCCGAGACATTGGTGTTTGGCAACATAAATGTAAGATTTTAACCGTTCTGTGGTTTTGACTTCTGGTGGTTAACTCTGCAAGTGGGACAGCCGGTAACCAGTCCTGCACACAAACACATGAACGTCACGTCATTAGGAAGGAAGAACTTCTAAAGGGGAACTCCAGCCTTGCACGGTCCACATCTTATTCCTAAACAAGCTAGTATAGTGTGCTACCTTAGGATGTCATAATTAAAATCACTGCTACGTGTTTCTTGTGTATAACCAATGCCCTGCATGTCTCTGGGTATGTTGGATTTAATCGTATCTGCTACTTATGTTGATCTAATTGACTAATGACATCAAAATTAATTTGCCAACACAGCAATGTACCTGTGGCTTTGAGGACTGAAGAGTCGTCACCAAAAGACCTGATTGTTAAACCTTGAAAGCATTTGTGTACGAATTACAGGTTTTTCTTTTAAAACCTGTCAATCAGGTAAATTTTACTTTTTAAATGTGCTAGTGTCGTTACTTGACTTGACTTTCATCCCGAGACACCGCCCCTGTAAATTGCCAGCAGAAAGGTCTGACGAGAGACATGGGACTGAAGTTGATTGAAAGTGAAGAAAAAAACTGATTAAAATTGTCAGTTATTTGATTTTAAGGTAAAACGTTTTGAAATGGTTTACCATATCTAAAGGTGAAGCGAGCAGATTCCCCATGCTTTCCTTGGCCAGTCAGAAAAATAATACAAATTATGAAGCAGAAATGCAGAATAAGTGCTGCAATAAATGCAGAAGATAATTAGATGTAAACGTGAAATAAAAGGAGTTTACATACAGTGTGTTCCCATTACCTTTACGTTCACTAAGAGCATTCATTGTGGTTGTAAAAGACATGATTTAAATGCAATATGTAGCTTTTTTAAATTAAATCTAATGATTTATTCCCGGTAATTCTCATGAATTGGCCAAGACTGTCTTCTTGGGTAAAAATCCTCTTGCCTTAACTGATACTGTAATAACTGTTACAGCTTTGTTTTTCTTTTTGTGTTTAATTCTGCTGCCATCCTGTGAAGATGAGGACTAGGAAGCACCAGAGCCCAGTGGAGCCTACCTGGGTGGACAAACACACGTATGAGGCAGAGGGGCTCAATTATGAGGCACAGGCTGGGTTGGCCACAACTGCTGGAGGTTGTAAAGCGCAGGAAGCTGCAAACGGTGGGAACCAGTACAATGCTGGTGATAATTCTCTGAATGTCGACCAAAAGAAAATAAATGGTAAAAAGCAGAAGAGGCGGAGACGGTCACCTAAAACCAAAGGTCTGCTGCCAGAGGAGGACTGTGCACTGGCCGGGCTGCTGGCCGATAAGGTGTGGTTTGAGAAGTATGTGTATGACGATGCTGAATGCGCATACTATACAAAGCTGGCCACTGACCAGGCCAAGGCACTGGAGGCCAAACCTTTCGCTAATATGGAGAAGTTGAAGACGCAAGAAGTTTTTGTGGACTCCAGAAATGCTATGACAGGCCCAGCAATCAGAAACTGCTGCCATGGCAGTATGGTAGCTTGCCACCATGTAGATAACGGAATTTGGGTCAATAAATTAAACTTTGATGATGCTGAAGGCCAGTTTGTGATACGATTTGTGTCGCCACTTGCTTCACATTCTCTTGCACTTCCTCTTGTGCCACATAGAAGTGGAGCCACCAACTCCATGCAGAGAACACCCGATGAGGGGTATGGAAGTGCCACACCTACTCCAGCTACTCCAGCTGCTCACGATCTGGTGGCATTAGTTGGTGGGGGAGCTGCTCTGGCATCTGTTGTGTCAAGTTCAGCAGACCCGACGGTGAATGGAAAGCCTCACTTGGCAGGTCTGCAAGATCTGGTAGCAGAGGTGTGGCTAGAGAAACCCTTATACGACCAGGCAGAAAGATCCTTCTATGAGAACATTGCCATCAGTCAGTCTGCTGTAAAGACTGAGCCGCAGCAGCACTGGAACTATCAATGTGGGAAAAAGGGCAAGCGAGACAAGTGGAATCGCAAGTCTGTAGTAAAGCGGCCTCCTGCCAAAAAGAGAGAACTTCCCAGTATCCCCGAGGAAGCTGGCGGGCTGTTTTATTGCCCCGTGTATTTCCTTCATGGCGATAGCGAGAGTGCATGGCTTGATAAACCTACATATGATAAAGCAGAGACAAGATACTATGAAGCTCAAGCCACAACTATACAGCAGAACATTAAAACAGAGAATGATTTTAAGTTGTCAGTTACCCGGCTCCCCAGGCCAACAAAGTACAAGCATCATGCCAAGCCACGCCACCCTAAGTAGGGATTATATCTTTGGGAATACCAGCACTGGGTTAGCGGGAGAAGTCATTCTATTCACTCCAAGACATGTGGGTGTGTGTGGGTGGGAAATGAATTTTGTAAGCAGTCATGATTCGCAGAGTAGAATAGTTTGCGCGGTATCTTTTTATAGTGAACTTATTGCTTTATTACAACCAGTGTTTAACGAGCAAATTAACCTTTTCATGTATAAATGAAGTGGTGGTAGCAGTAGCTCGACTATGAATCTTTTGGCGTGATATTTTTCTTTGTGTAGCTGAATAGAGTTCAGGCACCTAACCACAGTTTGATGTACATTGACACCTTTATATAAACATCACCTCTTCCAAGTATGCCCTGGGTACCACTTCAATTAAGTAAAATTGCCCACAAATGTGCTATTCCGTAATCAATGTGTTCATTATCGTATGCACAGTTGTTACGAACTACTTGTGTATGATGAGGGGTTCCAAACTAATGAGTAACCTAAACTGGTCTTCCAACGAGCAAATTGCCCACCATTCATTAGATGTAGCCCGTGAAATCCTCTTAACGCAGTTCAATTTTACAGAAATCAAATCCATCCTTTGTTCCTAATTGCAGTTTCTTTTACAGTTAAGAACTCCATTGCTCACTACTTGTTCGGTTCTTGATAGAAACGCATAGCACTGGAGTTGGTATCTTTACAACTAGCACAGTGCGTCTTTGACTTAAAGCAGAGCTACTACTTCATGCAATTGTAAAATTGTCGTTCTGAGAAGTCTGTGCCAACAACGTGTTGACGTTTAGGAGTTCAAACTGCTTTAAAAAAAAATTTGTTTTAAAAGACTTTGTGAAAATTAATTGGATTAACTCAGTTTATAAAGTTGCTACATTTCAGCACTGGTTTGTTGGTTTAAACTGATTCCAGCAATTCTGCTTTACCTTCCGACCGCATGGCGGTTCTGTAATTACTCCCGGAAGGTCAGTGACTTGAACAGAATCAAGAGTAATGAACATGTAACATACAAACACGCACACATATTGACTAAAATTACTGGTTTGTGGCAGGGTGTCATTTCCGTGCAATAGGGAAACTTTTACAGGATTGAAGGGGATTCCCAAGGGGACAAACAGTCAAGGGTTAAAATGGTGCCAAGGTAATGTAGGGACTGTATAAAGACTGCTAATCTGTGTGAAATGGCTAAAGTGTAGCAGTCACCAAGTGATGGTGCCCACACCTCTGACAGACCATTCATACCAAGGTTAAGATTCACTTTTCTATCATTGAAATCCATGCAACTTTTACACTTTCTCTTTTTTTTTTTTATATATATATAATAATTAGAGATACTTTTTTTTTTTTTTTTTTTTTTTTTAAACTTTAATTTACTCTAAGCTGTCATTCAGGTTACATCCTAACCTGGAATCTAGAGATTTAAGTTGGTCACAAAGGCATTTCTGCCTAACCATTAATATATTGGGTTCACCTACTGAATTGACCGTAAGTCCCTGCAGTTAGAGGGTTATTTACTGAAGCCTCGTAGTATTTACAGCTTACGGCCCCTGACACAGTAAGTTTGAATGGCAGAGGGTCCTGCATTACAATGTGTTACTGGCCCTGAGGGGCTGAATAGACGGGTTCCACTAAAATGGCCGCTTCTGTTCAGTCATGACCTAACTGGTATTTTGTGTTTTTAGAAAAATGGCTGCTACCTTGATGGGCTCAGATAACATCTGGTTTGACAAATTCAAGTATGACGACGCGGAGAGGCAGTATTATGAACAGCTGAACATGTCCTCCACCCCAGCCGCACAGAACCAGCAACAGGTAAACCTCATCAAGCAGGGAGCTTTAAATTGTGGAAGCTATTAACCCCTCTGCCAGAGCTTCATGTAATGCGTTGAAAGCATCAGTGACTGCGACGGGTTTAACTAGACGGCGAAAAGATGGGGCAAGCGCATCCAGATTTGATTAAGACCAAATATTTCATTCGGCAATAGCGTCCAACTCTCACCATATCAAAATGTAACAGTAGCTCCAATGTACGATGGGGAAAGTGGTATAAAAATGATGATCCCCGCTGGCCGGCAAACAGGTTACCTACCGTCTGCGTCCACGTGAAAGCTGCTCCATTACGCTTCTCTTCAGGTTGTTGACGTCACCCCGTTATGAGACTTGAGCCAGGGCTGCACTGCAGAACGCGCATGCGCACAGAGTGAGAACGAGGCCCAGATGAGGAGACTCCCTGGCATTGTGTTCAGTGATCGGGCAGCGGTGATTAACCCTTTTATACCACATTCCACCTCGTACTTTGTAGATGCTAATGGTTACATTTTGCTATGGGAGAATTGTGCGCCATTATTGATTTTAATGTTTTCACTAAAATCTGTTGCACTTGTCCCCTCTTCTCTTTTGTGGGGATCCTTTGGAGGGATCTGGAACAGCTGAGCGACCCAGGCTCTAAGGCTAGGTCCCCAGTGGCCACGACGGCGTGTGCACTGCACACAAGGCACAGGCCTCTATGGGGCAGGCCCCAGTCGGCGCGCACAAGCCGCAATGCGCGACCGCCTTGGCCAAAAGACAAGATTTGACGCGGTGCCGATCATTGGCCACAGCGGCGGTACGTCCAATGAGGTCGAACCAGCCGCGTGACATCATGGCTGCGCCTGCCTCCCCCGGTCGGATCTCAAGCACTACTCTGAAAGCACCTCGAAAGTGGTGCACGCTCCGGCACGTGCTGCTGTGACCACTGGGGCAGTAGCCTTGGGATCATCTAGAAACTAGTGTACGGACTATTAATTTAAGGACCAATTAAATACTTATTTTATACCCAACAAAAATGTACGTCTAAATTCCCAGTGTGGGGTCTGAGTTTTGAGCACAGTTCTTTTTTGTGGGTTTAACTAGATCTGTGGACTTTTTTGTAATTCTACTGCTAAGATCTTTCTGCAGAGAGTTCAAAATGTGTCTAAACATTATAATCATTGCCAGCCTGTTCTCTTTACATTTCCATAAGATTACAAATGTAATGTTATCTTTACATTGCCTTGTTTGCCTATTCCTGTCCTCTTGCCTAAACCTGTAATTTTTACTAGTAAAGTTTTCCTGCAAATATGCACCCAGTTAATCCCCCGGGCTGAGTCTCTGCGGTGTCTGCTTATTCTGCATTTCTTTTATCTGGCTGCATCACTATAACGGCAGAACTGGTCCTTTGCTAATGCTTTGTATGTGTGCTCTGGGGAGCCCTCTAGTGCCGTAGCCGGTAAAAACACCGCGTTGGTGCGCATAAAGCTAGACCTGTATTTACAGCAAGATTGTCTGGTAAAAGGAAAGGAGCGTGAATCTGAAAGTATTGTTTTCTAAAGTTTCACTTGTCCGATTCAATTCCTTTCTAAAAAAAAAATTGTACTAATGGTAAAGGCTAGGCATGAAGCCCTTTTCCATTGTCCCAGATGGTTAAAGATGCTGTTCCACTTTTAAAAACACATTTGCATTTGTGTCCAGTCCCATGTAATTCTGCCGTCTCAAACAAACGCAGAATGCAGGAGCAGCGGCTGTGCAAAAACTTGGAGTTTCTTAATAGATGCTGCATACAGTATGCATCTCTAGCTGCTCTACCACTAATTCCCTGACCAGACTGCTTGAAATAGAACAAACACACATACCCTGGCGCATGAAATGGTATTTAGAGAACAGTGGTTCTTATTTATGACACCATTTCATGTGCTAGGGTATATGTTTCTTCTATTTCAATGTGTTTAATGCTACCTAAGCAGCAGAAATCACTCTAAATACACTGTGATCAAGTTTTACCTCTACCACTGTAGACCTATTCAGTTAGTGCCTTTTATTTCTATTCCACCTGACCAGACTGCTGTTTGCCCCATAAAAAGGGCAGTGAATGCTCAAATTATCAGTTTCTTAGAATTAAAAAAAAAAAAAGAAATGCAGAATTAAAAACAGGGCCAAATTGCATTGACTGCGTGTACCAAATCTCAGTACTGCTCTGCAAGCCTCTTCTGCCATATGTATTGCTTAAACTATATTTATCTCACTCATGCACGTCACATGTAGGAAGCTACTGGAGAATTTCAGACGGGGGGGGAGGGGGAGAGAGAAGGAACATCAATTCTTTATTTGGGACCATGACCCTGCACCTCCATCTTTGCTTCCCCAGATGGTGCGGGTCTTTCCAGGTTAAGATTACAGTTTGTAACTGGCAGCCTCACTGTACATTCTTAGATCTGTGGAAGTGACTCCCATCTCCCAGCGAGGTGTAGACCCGCTACATTTAAAGCAGATTCCTCCTTATTTCTTTCCTGGTAACGTGTAAATCTGTGTGTGGTTCTTTGTGCACCGCCTGCAGGAGGACGGAGCGAGCACAATCCTCCGAGACATTGCCAGAGCCAGGGAGAATATCCAGAAATCGCTGGCCGGAGTGAGTACCCGAGCGCTCTCACCAGCAGGTCCAGCTACCAAAATCCTTACCTGTCTATCACCCAGATCTGACACTGATTCCGTGTGGTGTGTGTGTGCGCGTGCGCTTTAGTGACGGGCAAGGCTTAATTGTGAGCAATGCTGGAGAAATGCATGATGGGGAAATATAAAATGTGTATTAACACCTCCTGCAGAGACCTGCTATTGCTATAATTTCTGCATTTGTAAATCTTAAACACATGTTGTGGGAACAAAGCTATTGACTGACCAGGATATATTCCTATTGGTCATTTTTAGAGAATTTCGCTTTCAGGTTCCATCAAACACAAGTTTGCGAGGCACATTCGCTCAGGCTCGGCTACTTCTGCGCAGTGAAGCACCTCAATGCAAAATAAACGCATACAGTCTAAAGGTGTTTTCTGCTGGAAGAATCTAGTGTATGTAATAAACATAGAGATGTGTATATACTACACCATTCATTCTTGGCCACAGTGAGAATGCTTTCATATTTTTAAAGCAGGCTACACTGTTTCTAAATGTTAGGTTTCTCGGACTAAAAATGTGTACCTGTTCTATAGGAGCTATACAAAAGTATACGATGTACCGTCCTATGTATTTTATTCTCTGTAGCTGGCCCTTTTTAATTTGGCGTAGCTGTAGAAGGCTGAAGTGCATGATCACTGTTCAAACAACTCCTACACCACCTCCTTGTGTTCTTTACTGTAATGCCTACATTACTCCTTGGGGATGACATTACATGCAAAGCCGTGCACACCTTTAACCACACATGGTGCAGAAGACGGACCTCTTCCTTCAAATGAAAGTACTGCTATTAACATTATAAGCGGTTGCCTCGTGTGCTGCAGAATTGCACCTTCCCTGTCACACAATCCGGACCCTTAAACGTACAAACTAATCTCTCGTAGAGGCTCCGTGGCGCGGGTCCTGCCTGCTTTCCACGGCTTCAACTACTAACCCAAAAGCTACTTAGTTTTTGTTGTGTTTTTTTTTTTGGATGCCTTTTTAAAATGTGATGGGCTTGTGGCTGTGTGCTTACATGAATGATTTGTCTTGCGTTGATGCCATTGCCTCTGCTTGTGGGATACGTTGTTACATGGATCCGTGTGTTTGTCTGCACTGTGCTCCCATCCCATGCCTTTTTCTAAATGCTTCAGATTTTCTCTCCTCCCTGTCACCACTCGGCCAAACCTGAAATCTGCTTCTTAGGTGACTTGCAAGCTGTGGTTTAAGTAGGTGAATTTGATATTTAGGTCTCAGCCAATGTGTTGCCCCCTCTGGCATTCATAATGAAACCACCAACCTGCAAGTCTTCTAGTAACCGCGTTCATTATTGACCCATGTGTCCCACCACCTGTTGCCAATTAAAGGTGCTCTTCCTCCTAGGTCCAAAATGAGCCAATGACTGTGATATATACAGAAGTAAATCCGGGGTCACCCCCACCCCACTGCAACCTGACATGTGGAAGGGATTCCCTCCAGTTGCTTCCCTTTGTGCGATATCACTGTTTGAGCCTGCCCCATCCATCGTCTCCTGCTTATTGGTCTAACTGTTCATTGGCAGCGAGCATTTAGATGGCCCTTTCAAAATATTTTTCCCTAAGCATTATTTGCTTAAAGAGTACTACTTTATCTTTTGTGGGGTTTCCAGGGGTGAATTACTTAAAATATCCATTTGCGGCTAAAAGTAAGTGAGTATCGGCGTGCAGGCCCCCAGCAGTGGGGCCAAACTGCAGGGCGAAGCACAGTATACAAAAATAATTCGGCATTCGAGAGGCTTGGGGGTGTGGATTCCTTGAAACTACCACGTTTGATGCCGTTTGTTGGTGGAACATGCCGCCATTACTGTACATTGTTTCAGGCCGCCTTGAGTCACCTAATTGACATGACGCCTGGAATAGCATAGTTCACAAATAAGTGTTAACGCATATAAATTGGCATCAGATGGCTGCCATTGTGGAGTGGTAAGAGATCACACCACACGTTTATTCCATAGGATAGTCACCGGATTTATTGGAAAGCCCTATGGCAGAAATTTGTTTAACCCCTTTGCTACAAATGCAATGTTATCTTTTTGAATGTGAACCCCTTTGATGCCTGAAAACCCTACAAATAAAACACAAACCATGAAGTTCATGTGTCCAAATATTAAACCCTTTTTAGCCCAAGTTACATAGTTACACAGTAGATGAGGTTGAAAAAAGACATAGGTCCATCAAGTTCAACCTATGCTAAATTTAGACAACAGATACTTTATCCTATATCTATACTTATTGATCCAGAGGAAAGCAAACAAAAAAACCCATTAAGGGTAAAAATTAATTCCTTCCTGACTCCAAGAATTGTTAATCAGATTACTCCCTGGATCAACATCCTTCTCATGTATACTTATTTGGTATATCCCTGTATACCTTTCCCATCTAAAAAGATGTCCAACCTTTTTTTGAACAAATCTATTGTATCTGCCATCACAGTCTCCATGGGTAATGAATTCCACATTTTAACTGCCCTTACTGTAAAGAACCCTTTCCTTTGTTGCTGGTGAAATTTCCTTTCCTCCAACCTTAAGGGATGCCCCCGAGTCCTTTGTACTGCCCGTGGGATGAATAGTTCTTTTGAAAGCTCCTTGTATTGTCCCTGAATATATTTGTATATAGTTATCATATCCCCTCTTAGACGCCTCTTTTCTAATCATGGGTTGTCATGGGTCATGCGTTGTCTGGTCATGGGTTGAGCATGGCTCGCTGGCCACTTGTGCTATTAGGGGGTTAATAGCGTATGTTTTAGTCTGTATTTTTAGCACATTCTAGGTTGGCTAATCTTATCTTGCCTAGTCGGTGATAACAGTTGGCAATATTTTTTGGCAGTACCCCAATCTCTCATCCCTGTATAACCCTGTCTGCTTGCATAAGAAAACCCTATGTGTATGGGAATACAAACCCCAGATTTAATAAGTTAATTGCCCGTCTGTTTCCCTGTCAAGCTGCAGTGGTCGGGAACTTCAGTCGGCCTACATATCTGTACTGTCGCTCGCTATAAGAGACAGACACAATCGGTCCTGTAAACACGCAAATAAATTCTCTTGGCTGCCGGAGGGTTTAGGATTTTTTCTTTCTATGGACCTTAGTGTTTAGAGCTTAGTGTTTGTTTAGACACTTGATTCTTCAGTGTCTGAATGGGACTTATTTTGTGTACTTTTATAGGGGTGGGGTTACCCCTGATTCCTTCCAAAAATGAAACGTCAAACAAATTGTTTTCATAGTGACAGCAAAAATTGCTTGCATGTGTTTGCCAAGAGAAACACCTGTATCCTTTATATCATTTAAGTACATTTTACATATCATAGGCACATCTCCAATCCCTCTTGGGAGGCCAAGCTGTGAGTTTTGGGGCTAACCATAAGGTTATTGTAATCAGTTTAAATTAATGAGCTGAGAAAAAGTGCCCATATGGAATTTAAAATACATTTATTCATATGCTAGAAGCCACCCATTCTTTAAATTAGCTTATTCTTTATTAGAGAATACCATTGTGTATATATACATACTACATATACACCCCACACACACCTCTCCCACCACACCCCCTCCATACACACACCAACCCACACACACCCACCCCCCCACACACACACACACGTCTTCCATAAGAAAGAATAATATATTTTAAAGACTATATGAATAAATGTATGTAAAATAAATGTTTGATACCACATGGTAAAGTTGGGTCTCTTACCGGTCAGGGTTTGATTTGTTGGTGTGGAAGACCTTTGATCTAAATACATATTGCAGCTTGTTTGGCTGTAATCGTGTTTGTAATAGATTATTTTATTCATGTTTCTTCAGCTGTGAAACACTAAAGCAGTGGTTTCAAGCCTTCTCCTGTAGGGGCTATTGGATCAGCGCAGGGCATGTTCTAGTTGTATTGTGAGCGTTGCTGAGTGCCCATTTACATGTTCTGTCCCCCTGCATGCTGTCTTGCTTTTGCTTGTACATTCTCTTCCCCGTCATGTCTTCCTCTGCATGTGTAATGTGCCTGCCCTGTGCCACCATGCTGAACTTCCATTAAACAAATACACATTTCTCCCCCTTTCTAGCTCAGGACAGTCCTGCATAGCCCTAAAGACGCTCAGCCTGGCCACCCCCAGAGCCAATCAGGGCCTTGTACTTGTACTGTAAGTTCATTCTAAAAACACATGCATATGTGTAGAATTGAATATGCGAAACTGCAAGTTGCTGATCCAAACAGCTTTGTGGTCCCTGATGCACAAGGTGGTAATGTGACTTGTGGATACTCACAAGATATGGACAATAAGATTTGAACTGGCTTCACCCATTTCAGAGACTGTGCTGTTAACGCCAAACCACGCTTTCTCCTGATAGGCAAGGAAACTGCAAAAGCATTCTGTCAACTATTATGCTGTTGGCCCTCAATAGCCCTTACTTTCCGCCTAAATGAGCAAATAAGTTTATTGTGAGTTATTTTCTGCTTCAAGTTCTTGAGATTCCAACTTCTGTCGCTTTACAATTGGAATCCTTAGGCTGTTCTTCACAGGCCCTGCAAACGGCAGATAAGTTGGGCTTCTCACTTTGTATCACCAGTAAGTCTGACCTCTGCTGTTTCACATACCATGCAACACAGAAATGCCTCTACTGCTCACCTCTCGCTGCTGCTAAGTGACTGGTCTCCCAGTGACCTAAGAAATAGGCTGCTTGCTCTTGCAATGACTGGGAAGAGAAAGCTAGCGCCTCTGTTCCCTTCGCTTGCTGGTTCTCTGGCTTATCTGCTACTTCTCTTGTTTTCCCTTTCCAGTGGGTGAGTGGAGCAGCTCCCAGCCCTTATTTTGTTAACTGGTACAGGGTGCGTGGTCTGCCTTTCTCCATCCTGCTTTTAAATCTCGCCATCTCCTTGACTTTTTACAGAGCGCGGCTGCTGCACCAGGTAACAGCGGAGAAAGTGACGAGCTCGTGTCTCGGGTCGCCAACTTAGAACTAGAGAACCAGACCCTCAATAATGGTACGTGAGCCGCAGGACCCATTGGAGCCATTCAGTGCTGGTACCGCTCGCTCCAGAGGTTTTGTTTTTTACCCTTATGCAATGCATGGCAAACCCTTTCAGTAGAGAAGAGGGGGTAGGCATCTAGTCCCACTGCTAGCACATTGGTCTCTGACTGGGGGCTCTTATTCATAGGACACCTCGTCCAATACTTGTAAGATGCATTTTAATATAGTTTTCTAATTGCAGGGAAAGTTCTATAATTAAAAATAGTGCTGCTTTCATTAGGGCCTAGTTAAGGGACCATAGCTAAATGAGGTAACGGTGCTGCTGTGACTACAAGGTTGCAGGGATTTGGGCTGAATTGTTCACCACTTCTATGAAAAGTTGCAATAAGTTCCCACTGAATGATTACCGTTTCCGTTTTAGAAACATGGTGAAGGAGGTGTTCATCAGAAGAATAAAAAAGGGAAATGTGTACATATTATTTTAACCATTGAAGTACAATTGAACTAAAAGGATATTACCGTTAGGCGGCACATTAGGGCACCACAAGCTCAGTGTTTTTCTTACTCCATTAGATTCTAATCTGACCATTTCTAGACATGGCGAAGTCTTTCTCTGCCTCTTAATCTGTCAGGCCTGCTCCTTCCCATTGCTTGTGCTGATCTGTTCTCCCCGTCTCTTTTCTAGTTGTGAAAGACCTTCAACTGGCCATCTCCAAGCTGGAGAGCCGACTAACCACAGTGGAGAAGTCTGCTACCTCAGCCCATGCACCCACCCCCAAGGTAGAGTCACTATTACACCTCTATCTCTCACTTGTCATCTGATGTCCTCAATCCTGCAGTAAGCAGCATCTTTACTGCCAGGCCAGATATGCAAAGCTTTATCTAGTGTCTTTATTGGGTAACCCTCCTCTAACTGTGACTGCAATGTCAGTTGTCATTTCAGGTGTGTAGCAACAAATTGCTGTATGTAATATGTTCATTTTGTGGGGAGGGTGGGGTACCAGTCTCATTGTGTTTTAGACCCATCTGGCAGCAAAGGGGTTGAAATGGCAACGGAGTGAAATTAAGGGGGCTTGGCGGTGAGGTCTCCCTACATCTACATTTTTAAATGTTTAGTCAGTTAACCAAAATTTGTTAATCTTCAAAAAAAAATCCTAATTGTGACTCCCTTATTTTTTGTCTGAACTGTTAATGACTCTCTCCCCTGTTTAGTCTGCCGCCCCTGTACCGAAAGTACAAGTCACCCCGGCCGCTGCTGCCCCTGATGAGGACGATGATGACGACATTGACTTGTTTGGCAGCGACGAGGAGGAGGAAGACTGTGAGGCCGCAAAGATAAGAGAGGAGAGAGTGCGTCAGTATGCAGAGAAGAAGTCCACGAAGCCGGGACTCATAGCCAAGTCCTCCATCCTGCTGGATGTGAAACCGGTAAGAGGAGACAGCTCAGCGACGGTTACCAGGCTCAGAATTACAGGTGTCAGTCTGTGAGACGGTAACAGGGATGCATCCCCCCCCCATCATAAAGTATTTTGGGAAACTGATTCAAAGCACCCGGTAAAAGGAAGAATCTCATGGTGTTTTTTTTGTTGCGCTAATGTATTTCATTTACCAGCCATCATTCCCACTACTGTGAGGAAAGCACCACGTTGTGTAGAAATGAATGCAGCCAGTGTGCAGCGTAACAAGGTGTAATGATACCTGATTGCGTGTCTCAGGAGCCATTCGACATTATAACTTGAACGGTGTTGAAAGCATTAACGTTTTGTAGTCCAACTGCTCGTATCAACATGTTCTGGTCTGCACAGTGGGACGACGAGACTGACATGGCGAAGCTGGAGGAGTGCGTGAGGACTGTTCAGATGGACGGCCTGCTGTGGGGCTCCTCCAAACTGCTACCCGTCGGTTACGGCATCAAGAAGCTGCAGATCCAGTGTGTGGTGGAGGATGACAAGGTTGGCACGGACATGCTGGAGGAGGAGATCACAAAATTTGAAGACTATGTAAGTGACTCTTGAATCTAAACGCTGAGCCTCCTGTGTCCAATGTGTGGTTACACCGATTTTTATATTTGAAGTCCTTTCCTTGTGTTGCGCTGACCATGTATGCAGCGATGTACATAGAACTTTACAGGCACAAAGTCCTTGCCTAGTAGAAATTAGAAAGGAAAGAAAAAAGCGGAGCACTGCCAGGGAATGAGAAAAAGGCTGGGGCAAAAATTGAAATAAAGATTATTTATTGGGCATAATGGCCAAAAAAACAAACACACAAGGTAATAAAAAACTCTGACGCGTTTCCCGCCGTGGAGGCGCTTTATCAAAGAGTACTGAGGTTCTCACAGTATCAGGATATATAGCAGTCTCTAAAGTGTACGCCCTAATCTTAAACCAATGAATCAGAAGATGGTCTAACTGATTATGCAAACAGCTGTGATTTTAAGCTGTTATAAAGATCTTATAGTATAAGATGTTAACATGACGCTAATCATTATATGAGACTGTGAGAACCCAAATGGTAACAACAAATAACAATGAATATAAAAACAAAAACAAGAGAAGAGAAAGACTAATAGTGAACATTATAGCAACAATGTATCAAGTGTATTATTATAATGAAAAAAATATATGTGCATAAAAATAAAAATAAATATAAATATGAAAATAATATATATATATAATCAAATAGTGCATTAACGCTATATGAACACTAATAAGATGTGATAATATAAGTGAATATTCAAACAACAATATAAACCATGTGTATACCTAATGTATAGACATAGGGATATATAAAATAAGTGCTTTATGAAATAAATTTTTCTAAAACGTTAAATCTATACATAATAAAATGTGGGAACATTGATGAATTAAATTAGTAAATAGAATTAGTCAAATCTTCAGATGTGAAATAAATAGATTAATACAGATAAATTAAAAAAATAGTGATAAAAAACACTAATAACAAAGTAGTGCATATATAGTATAATATAGTCACCTATATGTAGCTATGAGATGAATGATGAATACATGTATAAATTTGGATATATAGTAAGTATATTAATAAAATATATATAACCAATATAAATATCCACTCTATAGGTAACTTGTCTTATGAAATGAATAATATATCATACACTTAATACATATCAAACAGTGAGGACATATGTATGGATATATACAAATCAACAGTCTATTATATATAAATGACATAAAAGACATATTTGGATAAAGAGCATAGCGAGCAGAAATAGTACGTATTTGGGTATAAACAACAGATTTACAAAAAACGGTTTATAAAAAATGCTTCAATAGTAGAAATTACAATCTAATTTTGATGCCTGGTGCGCTGGGAGACACTGCCCAAGGTCACAGGGAGAGAACACTGGGATTGAACACCGCTGCTTCAGTCTGTATTATTGTTTTCAGTCTCTGCCTTTTACTCTGAGTCGTTCCTTCATCCCCAATACTTTTATATTAAAAATGGATTTGGTGTCTAAAACGTGTACATTTGTTGTAGGATGTGATACCCGTTTGGTGTGCAGAACTTTCCAAAGCTCGCAGGTTTCTGCAAGTGTTTGTGTATTCATGGTAACTGCATGCGAGAGCTCTGTCTGAACGTTCACTTTGTGTAGGTTCTCGGGGTTTTTTTACACACAATTGTGCTTTCTCCGGTTAATGAATCCCTGGTGTATTTAGAAGACCAAATCCTAATACCTGCTATATTGCATTCCTTTTTAACCAGCATCACCAAGTCCCAAGTTTGCTCTCATTTCCCAACAGGAAAGGCTTTGCCTGGACATCCTTGCAGAACTTTTCTCCTGCAGACTAAATTGTGTAATTGTGTGTCGTGTTTATGGTCGGGTACTTGTACAGCTCGCGGTTTATAGGAGAGGGAGTAATGAGGTCGTGAATCTCACTATATCAGGGTCTCTCTCTCTTCAGTCACTTGCTCCAAATTCAATCATGCATGCGCTAGCTCACTAAGAAAGACTCTGACACCAGGTTCAGCTTCAATCTCAGTACATGCGTTATCATGGGGGTAACACAGGAACTGCCGAGTTTTTGTATTACAATCTATTTATATCAAAGTAGGCTAACACTAGCCAATCATTCAATGCCACACCTATTATGCGGCAAAGCTTATCCAATTATTACATTAGTTAGTAGAAAAAAGGCACAATGGGGGCGGGGGTCTTGTCGGCTGATGCAAGTTTCACAGGAATGCCGTGTGTCCTTGCTTTCTGAAGTTATGTTTCGTTTTCTCTGTAATCAGTCGGCTTTAGGTCACTTTGCTACTTCCTTATTGCGTGGGCGTGGGCGAGAGTCTGTGCAAGCGGAATTTCACAGTCACCTCGGATAGAAAACAGTATTAGTAAAAAAACACAGCAAACAGATATAAAAATGGAGACGAGTGGTTTCTTCAGAATATAGAGATATGACACCCATATTCTATCCTTCACAGTCCCCCCTAGAAACCACGAGACAAACATAATCTTATAAAAGTATTAAAAAAACTAAACCAAAAAGGATATACTTTCCCTATGACTAATCTTAACCTTAGAAAAACTACCTGAGGGTGTTGGTCGGCTGTTCATGAGCTTCTCTCATCCCCGACAACTGCTTGCTCGCTAAACTCGAAGACCTACAGAACATACACAAGGAGTCCCTTCCCTACCGAAAAACAAACTAGGGTCTGGGAACTTGATTGGTCACCCCTGTCACTCCAGAGTACTATAATGGACTGGTCTTATGTTCTCTCGTTTTTGTAATGGCATATTTTCATAACATTGGCACATTGCTCTTGTTCTCAAGGTTTTTGGCTTAGCTGAACCGCTCAATATCAATTGGAACTTCAGAAGAAAAAATGTATTTTAAACTAACATTCATTCCAACTTTCATACAGACAATAGACAATATCAGGCACCTAAGATGGATGCTGACTCAAAATGGTTGCTTAGATCCCAGTGCTGTTATGTCAGACCCCCCTCCCTTACGTCATATTCTCACTTTGTCACTCCCTCCCTTTTTATTCTTAAAACATAGCTTTTGAGAATAAAGTTCATGATGATAGTCCAGGGATAACTCAGAGGACAAGGGTGTGTGCCCTTCACTGTCATAGTCTCGTAAGGCGCTGCGGCCAATATGTCTTTTGATGAATTGAATAACTGTGGTCGGCATCTTCTTTCTTCACGGTACTGCTGTTTTCTGGCATCTGTAAAGAGTGGCATCCGATTGGGGGAGGGGGTCGCACACCTGTGGATCATACCTTTGCAACACGTGACACCCACATATATGACAACATGTAACACTCCCAAACACATCAAAACATTCAAAAAAAATTTGCTCCAAGTGATCTAAGCCATTCACCTAACCCCAAGGGTGAAAATCTGTCACTTCCCTTTGTAACCCTCTTTTGAATCTCTTGTATTTCATCCAGTTCATGCTGCACATTGCTACACTGATCTGGAATAAAAACACAACATTGTCTTTAATCAAACACATACCCCTCCTTTTTAAGCTAAAACATAGTCTAAAGCAATTCTGTGTTGTAAGGCCATAAGCCTAATCTGAACCTGTTCTTGGATTTTCAGAATCATCACAACATTCTATTACTGAGAATTGAGGGGGTTTGGTATCTGTGGAAGCTAATGCATGATCCTCACCCTGCACGCATTGCATACATCAATCACTCAGAATATCAGAACAGACGATGTCTGCGATGGGTCAACATGGCTGACTTATGATCCTTTCCTTGTGGCTGACACACGCCCCTGGGTGACCCCCTCCTTTCGGTGGAGGTGCAACACACTTCTGGATCAAAGTTTTGCTGCACATGACACATACATAGAGAGTGAAGAGTACTGCCAAAACACATACAAGAGCTTTCACAAGCCACGCTTCCAGGAAACCAATCCTCCCATCAAGGCTCAATTCTACATACACCTTAAATTTCTAACTTAACACACTCTAAAGAATAAAAATATTGAGTCTCTGCAAAAATGAAATGTTCTGATAAAACCTGGCCTTAGCCTGGTGTCTTATTTTCCTCGTTGGTTAACGGTTAGAGTTTTGACTCGGCAAGACGTTAACTTGATGCGGCTGTGCTTTAGGTGACTCTGGTCTTTGGTGGAGCTGGAACATTTGGTGGAGCTGGAACGAGCTTTACTGTACTTTGGGTCCAGGAAAATGACTCTGCCGCTTTGACTTTGCTGTATTGGTGGTTACTTTAGGCCTTTTCACCTGAGATGAAAAGCATGCTTGCGCAGGGAATATGTGACTATTAACCCCATCTCGAGTAGGTGCACTTTCAACTTTGCCTAGAGAGACTCAAAAAATGTATTAGTTGCATACAACTTATTGTTTTATTACCAATAACATGGTCCTTAATTCGTTCCTTTGGACTGCTGATAGTCATAAGTCATCCCATATGTGTCTCATAGGGAGATAATTTATACCTAGGAATAAATTCTTGTATCAATGTGTTTACTCCTGTCTTAGCATCCACATATAGACAGAGGTATTCCCTATTAAGGTTCCTAATTCATTCCTCAAATTAAAACTAAGTAGCCACTGTGAACCTGACTTTGATACAATCTAAGTTCCTGAAACTTTAGGGCCTCATCCCTTGCTAACCACTTGTTTCCATAATTAATTCTATCCTGTCTGCAGGCCATATCCCTAAGACCTGGGAAACTACCAGAGTTTGTCCCAATCTTCAAAAGTGGGGACAAAAAACACTGTCTCAAACTACAGGCCAATATCCCTTTTCCCAATACTATCCACTGTTATGGAAAAATATTCCCTCCCAATTTAAGCCATTATTTTACCCATACAAATTTCCCTAGCCACTCCCTATCTGGCTTTTACCCCAAACACTCCACTGTAACGATTCTGTTAAAAAAATTGAAATGCCTTCTACATAATGCATACCTTATTCACTTATGTAACTGCTTTTGCAACGATGTATCCCCTGTATTTAACCCTATACACACGACACACCCACAAATGAGAGGTGCTCCCAAATTCACCACTTCCTGGTAAACCCATTCTAGATTACACAGCAATTTTGACAATAACCACTGCTTACGGAAAAATAAATGGTTAATTCGTTATAACATACATCACATATTCAGTTAATAGACAAATGATTTTGTATAAGACTTCACACTAATGTCTTGCTTTACATAATCTCTTTGCACAGTGCTGAGCACATGGTCAGCTTTATAATTTTAAAGACACTCTGCATATTCATCTGACTAAAGGAAAAATATTTTCTATAAGACTTGTTTCCGGGCAAAGAGCCATTTTGTTTCTGGGCGTTTCGCCAATTGACCCTGAAAAGATAAGATAAAGGTACACCACGCTTCTTCCTTAAAAATAATAATTATTGGATTGGAACTTTTGCTTAAAGTTTAAATACATGGAGCTTTATCCAGAGCCCTAAGAACTACATTTTTTATGACCTTTCAAAAATTAACCAACAGGCTTTTATATAGCTGAGGTTCATATAACTTCTTAACACACAAATAACGCCACACGCTCATGCTATTTCCCTACACTCAGTTTTTTTTAATGCTTTCTGTTTTGAACTTTTATAGTTTCACTGACTTCATTCACTACAAATTTATGCTATCTTGTTGCAATTCTGTCCTTTCTCAAGCTACACAAACCTATTTCTCTCCATTAATCAACACTCACAAGTCTAACCCTCACTAACTCTTCCTTCATCTCACCTCAGGACTTTTCTGACTATTTTGAGGATATGGAGGGGGAGGGTCAACTTTAGGGGTAGAAGGTGTAGTTTTGTCACTTTCGGGTACTTTCATATAATAGTAACTTTTCTTATCTTTCCCTCCACATTCTATTTCAGTGAAACCTTCCTTTTGAAGCTCAATAGCCACACTCAAAAATTTCTCAGCATTCTCCCACAATCCTCCATCTTTCAACATTCCTTTACATGCCTGGATTCTATCTTTCAACATTTTTGGTTGCAACCTTCCCGTAGAGGGTAAATCCAATATTTTAAACAACAATTTACATTTCTAGGAGACTCTTGTCTTCCAGCGTTCCCCGGGATTCAGTTATTATTTTAGACCATAGACTGGGTTGCAATCTCCCCGAGGACGGGACTCCAGCCAGTTTATACAGATTAGCAGCATGTTTGATATATTTCTTTCCTTCTCGAGTGCGGACTAAATCTAGTGCTGTCTGTGCCCCTGTGGGCAACACATGTTTTTTCTTAAATAAGTGCAACATCTCTGAATTCTCTGTTCGTCCCACCAATATATCGTGGCCGGTCCTGTGTCACCGTCTCGAGGGAACCACTATTAGGTTACCGCCCTCAGACGCTGGGTCCCTGACCCCAGACACCCGGTACCGGAGACAGAGTACTACTTCACCCGAGGGAACCACTATCAGGTTACCGCCCCCAGATCATCAGTGCCTGTCCTGTTCCCTCTGTACTGGGCTGACAGCCTGCACTTTCATTCAGGGATTTTGCAATTACTATTCAGAAAATCAATCAGACAACCCGCAATCTATCTCCCATTACCACCCACTCGGTCACCTAAATTCCCAACACTAATGCACTAATACACCTACATATACGAACTCCAGTCAGTCGACAAAAATCCCACTCCACTTCGGGCTCCCACTTGCGGCACTGACTAGCATATATAACATGTAAACATTCGTACAATTTAGCAACTTATAGGTGACCACAAGCAACTGAAGAGTATGATATTTTTAACAGTTCTAAACAGAGCGCGACTCTAAAGATCACACCGTTGTATCACATCAACGTGAGTGAAAGACCTAAACAGATTATACTACCTAGGCAGCAACCCACCGACTTGTCATAGGCAAGATAACACACAAATTGTATGCAAGAGCTTACCTTGACAATGAGGGTGATCAGTCCTCGGTTCGGTGTGTCACGGTCTCTGC
Source organism: Ascaphus truei (assembly GCF_040206685.1). Taxonomy (NCBI): domain Eukaryota; kingdom Metazoa; phylum Chordata; class Amphibia; order Anura; family Ascaphidae; genus Ascaphus; species Ascaphus truei. The sequence continues at coordinate 98,956 of NW_027457084.1, read as the reverse complement.
AGCAAAATCAGCGACAGGTCAGTCTCTCGTGGTGAGCCGGAGTCACGCTCCCCCCCTTTCACGTTGGGCGCCAAATAATGAGGTCGTGAATCTCACTATATCAGGGTCTCTCTCTCTTCAGTCACTTGCTCCAAATTCAATCATGCATGCGCTAGCTCACTAAGAAAGACTCTGACACCAGGTTCAGCTTCAATCTCAGTACATGCGTTATCATGGGGGTAACACAGGAACTGCCGAGTTTTTGTATTACAATCTATTTATATCAAAGTAGGCTAACACTAGCCAATCATTCAATGCCACACCTATTATGCGGCAAAGCTTATCCAATTATTACATTAGTTAGTAGAAAAAAGGCACAATGGGGGCGGGGGTCTTGTCGGCTGATGCAAGTTTCACAGGAATGCCGTGTGTCCTTGCTTTCTGAAGTTATGTTTCGTTTTCTCTGTAATCAGTCGGCTTTAGGTCACTTTGCTACTTCCTTATTGCGTGGGCGTGGGCGAGAGTCTGTGCAAGCGGAATTTCACAGTCACCTCGGATAGAAAACAGTATTAGTAAAAAAACACAGCAAACAGATATAAAAATGGAGACGAGTGGTTTCTTCAGAATATAGAGATATGACACCCATATTCTATCCTTCACAGGAGTAGGCACAATCTTTCAGTTGGGAGCCCATTTTTCAATCCTTTGCAACTCCTTGCACTGCGCCTCCTTCTTTTCCTCCTTGCAGTGCATTGTAAGATGGTGACATGGCCTTACATATAGGATGTACAAGCAGTGCTTTGTCAGAATAATGTATTAGGAAGAATAATTTGTGTTGAAACGGGCGCTATTTCCTTGCCTCTCCGCTCACTAACATCCGTCTTGTGCTTTGTGTTTCAGGTGCAGAGCGTCGACATTGCTGCTTTCAACAAAATCTAAGTGAATGTGAAACCTGACATCTAATAAAGATCACAGTGCAGAATCTGTGCCGTTTGCGTTTGGTGTTTTTCTCATGGTTTGTGGAATATACATTAACACATTCCAAATTAAGTGTGACTCGCCTTTTCATTTATCACACCCCAGTCTGTAAACTTGTCAAGTATTTTTTTTTTTTTTTGGCTTACCTTTTCTGAGCATCCCCCTTTGCCATAGCACAGTTTAATAAGTAGATAATCCTTTCGTATTGATTTATTGGGGAGACAGAGTTTCTGATGTCTATAAGGGGTTTAATAGCTTTTGGTGGATATACCACTTGGCACATGCCATTAAAATGAGATTGGACACCAGTGAGGTATTTAATGCAATCATGGATTCTGGATACACAAACACAATTCCTGAAACAATAGAGTAGTCTGAACACCCTGCACGGGCCTGCAGGGTTAAGCAGTCAGTGCTACTATATTAGGAAACTCTTAGTTCACATGGAAATATTCTGTACTTAAGGGAATTTGTCCTTCGCCAATATGGCATCCAGGAAGTGGATCACTAAAAAGGAGTGTTTTTCAACCGGATGGATCCATGGAACATAAAGGTGCTTAGTGACATGAGGGGGTAAATTCTTCTACACAAGGCAACAAACGGTGAGCTATCTGACCACACTATTATCCCATGCTTGTTAGTCTACACAATTAACCGCTCTATACACTTTATTTACTGCAGCCTCTCACACCCCCCACACCCCCAAATCCCTCTGCAAACCTTGAACAGACCTTAGCATTACAAATGCAGCAGAACATTTTGCCAAGGAAAAGGCACACTTGCTGTTTACTCTGCACACACTTGGCTCACAACCGCTTCATGCAGCATTACCTACCTCTGTGATAATAGACCTGCTTGTTCTCCCAATTCTGTTCTTTCTTGTGGCCTCATGGAAATGTTACTCTATCCAATACCAACTCCTCCATCCTGGCCCACACCCAACATCACCATACACCCTGGACTACTGAAAAGCCTGGCACTATCTACTGAATGTTGGTGGAGAACTCTGTCAACCTGCTCACTCAAATGGCAAACACCACAAATTTACAACTTACAAACTACTCAAATTTCTATTTATACTGTCTCTTCAGCAGGTGATATTGAATGTAGCCCAGGCCCTCCCTTTTCAACTCTGTCCATGCCCCCTTCAAATTCCAAAAAGGTCTTTCTGTCGCCCATATAAATATCCAGAGCCTGCTGATCAAACTAGATGAATAAAGGGTATGGTGCCTTATGCATAAACACAAAGTCCTCATCACAGAGACATGACTAACTCCGAAAACCCTCTGCAACAATCGGCATTCAGGGATAATCCATTTCGAGGAAAGACAGGTCAAAGAGAGGAGGATGGGTGTTATTTTATATTAGACACCTTACAATTTACGCTCCTAAATTGCCCACCCTCTTTTGAAATCCTACTTGGCAAAATCTGCCTCCCCTTTTATAAGCCCGATCTTATTGCTGGCATTTACCGGACCCCTAAAGCCCCACTCCAATCCCTGGCTATCGCCCAGTTTATTGGCTCAATTTCCTCTCAGAATGAGAGGAGTGAGCAGCTAGTTTGTAAGGATTTCAACTATAATTGGCTCAGCCCTAAAAATAACAAAAATCCAGGCACAAGTCAAGTTACTTAACCTAACGCAACTAAATTCCCAACCCACTTGAACAAACCTGAAATCTCACAAACATTCCCTGCTAGACTGGATTCCCAGCAGAATCCTCTGGCATCCTACCTGACATTTTCAACGACCATGCAATAGTGTACTGTGTAAGGAAAAATCAAACCACAAAATCAAGCCCTAAAGTTCTCTAGAACATTTAGAAACTTTAACCCACTACAGTTTCTGGCTGATCTTACCAGCTGCCCTTGGTACAGAATCGATTTAATTCCCAACCCCAATTCTGCACTTAACTATTTGCAATCTGAGTTCTTACAACTCTGATACCCATGCTCCACTACCTAGAATAAGAGTACGGGGCCCCACCTTTCGTGGGTTACAACCGACCTTATAGCACTCTGCCATCTTAGGGGTGCCTTGTGGAAAAGCTACAAAGTAACTGGCACTACTAAGGATGTTAATTACAGATGCCTGCGGAACATGTGCACAAGGCAAACAAGGAATGCAAAAACACAATATTACTGACTATCTTCATTAGAATCCATCAAACCCAGCTAACTTCTGGAATGTTATCTACAATATATTCCAGCCTTCTAGCCATCAACAACCATGTAATATTAAGGAGCATATTACCCTGGCAAATCCCATTGACATTGTAAATGCATTAAATTAATACTGTGTGGTGTGTTACTAACTTCCTAGTGAAATGTACTACATACAAGAACCTCGTTCTGGGAGTACCTCTATAGCCCCACCCTCTCCCAACACTGCCCACAGTTTTCAATTTGTCCCAGTATCTGAAGAGGAGATTACACAAGCGCTCCTCAAATTAAAACTAAGCAGCCAATGTGGACCTGACTTACTGCAATCTAAGTTCCTACGACCTGGTGCCCCAACCATTGCCAAACCGCTTCCTTCTCTAATCAACTCTCATCTGCTGGCCGATTTCCCTAAGACCTGGAAAGCTGCCACAATTGTCCCAATCTTCAAAAGTGGGGACAAAAACACGGTCTCAAACTACAGGCCAATCTCTTCTCCCAATACTATCCAAAGTCATGGAAAAATGTGTCCACTCCCAATTAAGCGATTACAATACCAAGACAAATTTCCCTAGCCAATTCCAATCTGGCTTTCGCCCCAAACACTGCATGAAAAGTTTGCAATGAGAGCCAGTGGGGAATGGAACGGTGACAACTTACTGGTGCAATATTCCTAGATTTTGCAAAGGCTTTTGTCATGGAACAAGAATCACATCTGTTTCACCCCCTCCTTTCCTTTGTAGCTTCTGCTTGTCAGTTCCTCATTTCCAGCTGCATGTATTTTGCTCTGTGTACACACAGTGCCTGTGTGTTAGACACCGTGTTGCAATCCCTGTCTCTGCATTATGCCAGTGAGTTGCTACTGCAGCCTCTGAGATCCTTCTCAGAATGGGCTATTCTGCCCCCCCCCCTCTGTTTTGTTCACAGATGGTCTGTCCCAAGACTATTCCCTTTACCCACATTCCCCCTCACTTCCTTTTCCACCTTGGAGACCGTGAGTACAGCACCCATCTCTGTTACACCCCTATGGCAAGGCCAATTCTTTTCACCTGCCCTTAACTACAAAGCATCCACAGAGATACACCTTTCCAACACAAACATCTTATCCACAAATGCCGGTTTTTATTGCTGATTTCTAAATAAAGTGAAGAAAATATACAGGACTTGGTGTGCTATGGAAAGAGGGCTGAGTTGAAGCTATCTGTGTTTATTCATACCCTAGACATGATACGTGAACATAGTGACTCGGCCCTCACCTAATAGTATAAATGAAAAAACTTGGTGCATAGGGAAACGAAACTATAAACTACTTGAACTCTAGTGGCCACCAGGGGTCACTAAAAGCCCTATAACATTGCACTCAAAAGTTATAACATCCAATTAAAGACGTCATGATGTGATTTTAGTATACGAGATAGGACCAAAAGAGGGATCCAAAGACCCCAAGGCAACAGACTCAAAAACGTAATTAAAATCAAAAAAATAATAACATTTTATTTAAACCAATCAACAAACACACAAATAGGAAACATGTAGACAAGGGTATTAAAATCCCCATCTGAAGAGACGGCTAGTGAAAGGGTGAGCTGGTATCCACATATAGCCTATGCTCGTCGGGAAGGGTATCCCATAGGTGTGTAAGGTATAAAAGGTACACAGGGTGGATAGGATTGTATAAATAGATATACTAACAGGCTTCACATGCAGATAACGTTGCCTAGTTGGTGATTGTAGCCACCCAAGATAGCGCACATAAGGTACATAGAAAGGTTCCTTCTCCATAAATGTATTTTCCTCACTATATCAAAGGACCATATACATTCATCACTAGTGGATATCTGTACAAATACCCATATATCTTTTATGGCCATGGGAGGTGGTATACCTCAAAGGAGTGATCTCACAGAGTGGCCATATTACCTACAGGTCGCATTGGTATAACATTATTGGCATATGTACCTTAGTATCCGTCAGGGAGAGGAACCAAAATATATTTCTATGTCCAACGCTAAACTACCTTATCTTCGAGTCCCATACACACAGCCCGTCTCTTCCTGGTGTACGTCATGCGTCTGACGTCACCATGCCCCGACGTACGTTTCACGTGCTTCAGGCACGCTTCTTCAGGGGGAGGAGTCACATAACGTGATCGTGGATGTCGGGTTTTCAAGTCGGTTGCCAAGGAGCCGCGTAATTACCCAATGGTGGGTAAGTATCTGGTCGTGCCTGGGCGTATACAGACTGCGGCACATAGATATATACACTCCCTGTATATATAAGTCCTAAAGACTCTGTATATACAGTGTTTTTGGCAGAGAGAGTATCTGGAATGAAGTGGAAAAATAAATAATAAAAAATAAAGTATAATGTACAGAGACCTGCAGGATTTATAAAGGTCTATTGGACGAATTATACATCTGTCTATATCCAATGTGAAGTCCAAATAGCAAGAAGGGCACTTGCTTCATGCACACAGGTGCCAAGAACAACAATTGTATTTAGATGGATAAAGATCATAGAGACACTTGCCATTTGAATGACACCATAATCAACTACGTCCACAGATGGAAGAGGACACTTAAATCATACATGTGAAAAGGTAAGTACTCGCATTAAAGGAGTAAACCCCTATTGTGTTGAAATTATTTTCATAGTTCATTCTTAATAAGGAATACACGTCAGACGGGTAGGTAAATTCATAAATGCGGAGTCCACAGATGGAAGAGGACACTTGAATCATACACATGGACTGAATCAGATTTCTTCATATCTTGGGGGGTATGTATATAAACACGAGGAGAAACAGTTGTGTTTATATGGATTAAGATCATAGAGACACTTGCCATTTAAATAGCACCATAGTCAACTACGTCCACAGATGGAAGAGGACACTTGAATCATACATATGAACTTGGGTAAGTATATTCATTAAAGAAATTAACCCCTATTGTGTTGAAATTATTTACATATTTTATTTAAGATATACATCAAGCAGGTGGAGGAAAATACCTGAATCATGTATATAAACTAAAGGATTCGTACAGAACCATAATAACAATCATATCTATGTGGGTATGTATATCGTGATATAATAAATCTAAATATACGGACATGTGTACTAAGGTGATATAGTCGGTGCAGTAAAATAACTGATGTGATGGAGAGGTGTAATCTAAACCTAAAAAGTGTAATATAAGCACTACATGAATGGTGAAGTGTAAAAAAAAATAAGGATAAATAATGTAAATGTGTAGGATTGTGCTATACTGATGGTACTGCCCAAAAGGGTCAAAACGGAACCTCTAAGTATTTAACCTTAACAATCTACCTGGATCCCACTAACCCCAACAAAAAAAGTGTGTGCATATGAGGTGTGAAATATAATACAAAAACTGTGAGACACAAAAGTGTAGGATTGTACTAATCTAATTGGGACCGCCCATAAGGCCAATACGGTACCTCTAAAGATAAATAATAAATTGAAAGGGGTAACTAAATCAACATGTATCCTCATAGATGTCACAATGTAGTATAGTGTAATAAAATGATGAGTGAATCTATAGATAGGATGAAAGTAGAAACCCCTCATTCATCCCATGGGGAGATAGGGTATTTAGCACATGAATCCATCGACATTCACTTTGAAGGAGTTTCTGGTCCCAGTCCCCTTCGCGTGGTCCCCATGGTATATGTTCAATACCCGTGAAATTCAAGACTGAAGAGTCTCCTTGATGAAGACCTATAACGTGCCGGGCTACTGGTGTATCTGCTTCATTGCGTATAGACCCTAGATGTTCCTGAACTCTGACTTTCAATTGTCTATGAGTTTCTCCCACATATTGTTTACCACATTTACACAAAATAAGGTATATTACTCCAGTGGTTAGGCAATTAATAAAGCTTTTGATCTTAAAGTTCCCGGTGTACCTTTCATACCTTATACACCTATGGGATACCCTTCCCTACGAGCATACAGTAGGCTACAGTATATTTGGATACCAGCTCACCCTTTCACTAGCCGTCTCTTCAGCTGGGGATTTTAATACCCTCGTCTACATGTTTCCTATTTGTGTGTTTGTTGATTGGTTTAAATAAAATGTTATTATTTTTTTGATTTTAATTACGTTTTTGAGTCTGTTGCCTTGGGGTCTTTGGATCCCTCTTTTGGTCCTATCTCGTACACTAAATTCACATCATGACGTCTTTAATTGGATGTTATAACTTTTGAGTGCAATGTTATAGGGCTTTTAGTGACCCCTGGTGGCCACTAGTTCAAGTAGTTTATACCCTAGACATGACCCTGGGTCCAGAATAGCTTTGGATACTGTTGATCATGCGCTCATGCTATCCTGCTTAACAAACTCCAGGGCTCTGGAATAGGGAAGCATGCTTTAACCTGGTTTCATTCCTACATATCAGGTAGATCCCAACATGTCTATCTCAGGCACTAGCGCCAGCCCCTTTGATTTCACCTGTTGTGTCTTCCAAGGCTCTGTTCTGGGGCCCCCCTACCCTTCTCAGTGTTCATCAATGATCTTTCTACAGCTTGTAAGAGAGCCTGAATACACATGTATGCGGGTGACACAATCCTATATGCACACAGCCCTAACCTCTCCCACCTTGGACACATCCTTCAATCTGACTTTTTGAGACTTGAAAATTGGATTTCCCAAAACAAACGGTTTTTAAACACCGACAAGACTGTAACAATGGTATTTGGGACCAAGGCTAAATTGTTGAAGCTTCCAATGAAGGAGCTACAGATCAGAACCAACTGCGCTTATAGTGCTGGCGATGCGGATGTCACGCTGCGGTCGCTGGAAAAATCAAATTGAAGTGACTTCCAGCGATTGCGACCAAGCCAACGCGCCATAGATGCGACGTCGCTGTCGCCGGCACTATAAGCGCAGCCTTAGGCTAGGTCACCCCTAGCGCTGATTGGGCGGCGCTTGCGGAGGAGACTTGCATATATAGATATATGTAAGTCCCCGCTCACGCGGTGCACGCGGCGCTTGTGCACACGCTCAGCCGCGATCGGCGCTTAGCAAAACAAAAAATCTATGCTTACCCGCGCGCTGAACTACTCGCAATGTCCCCCCCACCCTCCTCTGCCCGTGCACATGCTCAGCCGCGATCGCGTCTGACGAAGCCAGAACAGTTCTACTGGGCGAAACGCGTTTTTGGACTTCAAGGAGAGCCGTATCAAACCGTCCCCACAGTGAAGGTGACGTCAGACGGGCGCGACGGAGCAGAGACGGCCTCCGCAAGCATTCCACGAGCAGTGGAAGAAAGCAGACTGAAGGGAGGCGGTGAGCGGTGCGGTGATCCATCTATTCACTATTGAAGTGATATATGCCTGTATTTTATCTGCACATTGTGAGTGCGCATTTTTATATTTTTTACATAAAGACAGTTTATCACACTGATCTGTACTATGTAGTCTTTCCATCTCTTCCTACATTCCTCTCCACCAACGCCTGTGCCAATGATGGGAACCCTTGTCAGCACCTATCCACTACACCCCAAGGGTAGCAGCCCTTCTTACAAGTGCCTTTAATTCATCTGTATCCTGTGAGTAGGCTGCACATACGAGCCAAGAATATATAGTGTCTTATCTCATCTACACTTACATCTGCACTTATATTGGTTGCTTTGTTTGTCTTTTTTTCCTTTTATGCTCCCCCTGGATTGTTTGAGAGATATCCATACACCTTGGAACCCGTGAAGACAGGTCCCACCAGGGGGTTTGAGCTGGGATATCAGACTTATATATATATATATATATATATATATATATATATATATATATATATATATATATATATTTATATATATTTTTTTTTTTAGTACACTTGTCACCATTTGGAATATTTTTTCATATACATTGTAACACAAATATTGTTTTATATGCACTTATAGTTGCTTGCGCCTTAATATTCACCTTCGCGTAATCACAATGTCTTTGTAACCATGTATCTGTCATTATAACACTGCGCCCAGGATATACGTGAAAACGAGAGGCAACTCTCAATGTATTACTTCCTGGTAAACCATTTTATAAATTAATAAATAAATATACACACGGTCACTACAGGAAGTTGCTTGCACTGATGCACTTGCTTGCCGCATCCTGTTGACAATCATCTTATCCCCTTTGGTGCCTGTAATGCATAAGGCACGTTCTATCGTGCCGGGTGCGTGCTGCGCGGATTTTTAGTTGGCTGACGTCAGTCAGCCTTTCTATAGAAGGAACAGAAAAAGAACAGCGCAAAAAAACCATTGTGTAGTATATTTAAATAATTTTATAAAAGGTGAAGGTGAGTATTGCACGTACATCAAAAAAAAGGGTTAATAGCAAGACATGTTAGGGACATGTTACCACTCGGCAGGCACAACGGGATACAGGCACCAGGAATTGGACGTCCTCCCTCAGAATGCTGGTATCTGGATGCAGAGTGTACAGCTTAGCGTTGGGGAACCTTCCCGCGCCTTCACGGAGCTCACAGCAGTTGTTTGCAGGGGTAGATCGCTGCGTCTCTTCCTGGTTAGTCCACGTTGGCGTGTGACGTAATCCGGCAGCGTCTCTCAGCCGGTCGCGTCTTTAGTGCGTCACTCCTTAGCGATATGTAATCGGGCGGTATACAGAGTCCCAGACAAGTCCAGCAATGAAACAAATGTCTCAATACAATGCCGCTATGGGGGTATATGTAAAGAATAAAGGAACGCGCCCTCTCCTACGCGTTTCGTACTTTCGTACTTCGTCAGGGACGTCCAATTCCTGGTGCCTGTATCCCGTTGTGCCTGCCGAGTGGTAACATGTCCCTAACATGTCTTGCTATTAACCCTTTTTTTTGATGTACGTGCAATACTCACCTTCACCTTTTATAAAATTATTTAAATATACTACACAATGGTTTTTTTGCGCTGTTCTTTTTCTGTTTCTATCTAGCTTGGTGTTTGAACCATTCCCACTGATTAGCAGCATAAAACTTCACCCATCAGGTTGTATTATCAATTTATTCATAAGTCACTATTTTTCAGCACAGACCACATTGAGCGCAAGTTTTTTCTGTTTTCACTTTAGTTTCTATAGAAGGGCAACGCACGGCAGGGAGGAGAGCCGGCAGACAGCGGCGAAGATGAGGAAATTCATATTTTCGCGCGTGTGCGTGCGTGTCTGCAGAAGTAAAAAAAAAAATATTAAAGTTTTTTTTCTTTAAAAAAATCTTATCTAGGACTTACTTTCACTCACACAACCCATGCACACACATATACTCACATACATATACATTACCTGCAGCTCCCAGCACTATATACAGGAAAAGCATGTGGCACGTGCACGCGCGTTTGCATAGGAACGCACGGCCGCATGCTGTATATTGTATTGTATGTCTTTATTTATATAGCGCCATTAATGTACATAGCGCTTCACAGCAGTAATACATGTGGTAATCAAATAAATAACAGATAATATAAATAACAGATTATGGGAATAAGTGCTTTAGACATAAAAGTAACATTAAGGAAGAGGAATCACTGACCCGAGGAGCTTACAGTCTAATTGGTAGGTAGGGAGAACGTACAGAGACAGTAGGAGGGAGTTCTGGTAAGTGCGTCTGCAGGGGGCCAAGCTTTATGTGCTATGTGTTCAGAATAGCCACAGTGCTATTCATATGCCTCTTTAAGCAAGTGCAAGCTGCAATGCATTGCAGGCTGTGGGTTGGATGTGGAGACAATGGATTTTGGCATACTGTGACGGGGAGGGGGTAACCAGGCTCAATAACAAAGGATTGCAAGCCGAAAACCGTTCCAGGACGTTTGGGACTAACTCCTGGTCAAGGGATTTCAGCACCTCCGGAAGAAAGACAGCGGTGGCGTCAGGAACTTCAGGCCGATTCGAGTTCCAGGACATTTCGGGCTGAGTCCCAGTCAACTAAAAACTTTGGTCCTTTTATTATTTCAACCAGGAAAAGATCATTCTTTTCCCCAGACTCCCAGTGAGTGTGTCTTTCTCGTGTATTTTGTGTTTGCCTGTTTAAGTGAATAAATGACAATTTATTTCATCAACTCGTTTTGCTCAGTGTTGTGATCCCGGTATAAAAGGTGTAAATGCCTGGTCTCCCGTGACACTTAGCAGTTATATTCTTTTGTTCAAGAGAAAATAAATATTCATATGAAAAAAAAAAAAAAAAAAAAAACATTATTCCAACCTAACGGGGAATAAGAGAGAAGACTTTGCTGGAATAGTGTGTGTGTGTGTGTGTGTGTGTGTGTGTGTGTGTGTGTGTGTGTGTGTGTGTGTGTGTGTGTGTGTGTGTGTGTGTGTGTGTGTGTGTGTGTGTGTTTTATTGGGTCCAAAGCGCACACATATTCTGCGAAAGGAAACGTTGGACATGTGTGTGCATTTTGGACCCAATAAACCACTTTTGTGATAATCTCTCGTGCTGTGCCGGTATATTGGATCTCTAGGGACCCTCAGACTATCACTATTTAACCCTTTACTGTGCACCACACTTGCCTCTGCTGCGGTTTTTTTCCCCAGCATGTGCTGCCATTCTTTATCTCTTGAACAAAAGAATACACCTGGTATGCAAAAATCCATTCCGTGTCCACATCCAACTCGCAGCTCGATACGTTGTAGGCCCCTCTGGCAGCAAAAGGGTTAAGATAAATAGTGTATAATCCTTCACACTAGTGGTTAGTTCCATTTTTGGAATAACATGGCAGCATCTTCCATAACTGCATCGTATAAACGTGACGTGGGGGAGAAGCGATCCCGGACCTGGAAATACTGGCACCGACAGACAACCACAGGGCCGCACTTATAACTATGAAGGGACAGTACAAGAGACTACCCCTGTGAGTGTAAAGGTGCCCGCAGCGGTTCTCTTAGTGAAGCCCTTTTATTGCTTGATGAATTAAGGTGTTACGCCATCGGAGGCTTTTTGTGCTTGAGTTTTGAACCAGATTAGATGTTGGTGGTGAGAAATGAATGCTAGTGATTTGGGAACACCGTTCTGGGGCTAGGAGGGTGAGATTTCCCTTTTCTTTGTAAAGACTTTATTTATAATCCACATTTTACATATACAAAACAACACAACTTAAACCATGTCAGGGTTTTTACACTTTTCACTCTGCAGTCAGCCATACTTAGACGTATTGTATAGTATCTAAGTTATACAGTAGCGTACCGGATATACAATAACACATTAACTGACTGCATTGATACTAATAAAAACAAACAAAAAAACATCAATCTGACATAAATAAAAAATGAAATAATTAGTCAAAGATAAAATAAGCTAGAAACAAGTCGTTCCCATAAATAGTAGTCCGGGTTATCATTATTATTTTTATTATCCTTATTATTATTATTCCCACTATGGCCAATGTGTCCACTTTCCGATCCCCCCACACTGTTCTATTAGCCGTAAACTCTGACCATGGAGCCCAAGGCGTTCACACTGTAACCTGGTGTCAGTGGTTATCTTTGATAATTGTTCCATTTTCATGTCCTCCCTTACTCTCGACTCCCACTGCCCCATACTGGGCGCCTCCAGCTTTTCCCAGTTGGCAGCGATGGCACATCTTGCTGCATTTAGCATATGTATGTAAGGGGGTCACCCCCGGTTCCCCTGATCTTCCTTTGCCCCCTGCCTTACCCCTGTGGCAGTGGGTTGCGCATGCGCAGATAGCCGGCTCTGGGAGGTTGCGCAGGCGCAGTTAAGCGTAGTGGCGGCCATTACAGCTTCGCACAGGCGCAGTAGAGATCGCGCACGCGGTCCCCATAGGAAAGAGGTCCTGAGTGGACTACATCTCCCAGCAGCCTCTGGGGAATGCCCTATGATCCCTGTCACCTTCAGCCAGCCAGCCACAGAGACTTGGGCCTCGTTCAGGGTGCAGGCTTCGGAGGGAGGGCGTGCTTGCGTGCGAGCTGCCGTGGGACACAATGTATTCAAATTGAATACTGGTTGTCAGGGTAGCAGCTGCCCTGTCTCCGAAGTACGGAGTTGACGCTGGCTACAGTTTCAATAAACAAACCAAGTCATTTTTTTGAAGCTGCAGCAGCGTCACTGGGACCTCGGCAGCCAATGAAATCATTCTTGAGAATGATTTCAAGACTGCAACTTGGATCCCTAACCTCAGGTCTGTAGCCCCGCCCCCTCCCCGCCTCCTCAACTCCTGAAAAAATCTGCTGGGGAGGATGAACACACATCGCCCAGCAGACTGCCGCCCGCCCTCGCGAACGCCCGCCCTCCAACTCCTGCCTCTGGCACCCTGAACGAGGCCTTGCAGATTCTCTGCAGCAGGGAATTGGTTACATTGTTGTGTGCAGAGTCAGGAAGCAGACTGTGAAGCACATGAGTCAGTCAGGCTAAGGATACAGAGGGGGAAAGAAGGGGGGCTGAGAGCTGCGAGCTTCTGCCCTAGGCCAGAAATCCCCAGGCTAGAGTTGAGGCCCTGACTCCCCGCTAGTGAGGGTGGGTGGTAAGAGGGACAGGCCCTTAGGTAAGGACCCTGTGCCCCTTCAGCTGTGTGCTAGGCAGGGACCTAGTGACAGACCCTGTGCAGTTCATTAGTGTATGGAGAGGGAGAGACACTGTGCAGTTCTTTGGTACAGGGACTCAGTATAGTGTATGCTGTGTTGCTGATCCAGAGACTGTCCTTACGGTGGGACGTCCGGCGGGACCCCATCCCACGCGGAGGTACAGATCAGCGTGGGACCAAGCGGTGCCGGTAGACCCTTTGCGAAGACACCCAGGTGTAGAGACACCTGGGCAGGTATTTACAACCTTCCACACGTGCACCAACTTTACCTTGCTCCTCACATGTGACAGGCCTGTTCACACACTTGGGTGGGCTTGGACTCTTTGGACACGGGGTTGGGAAGGGGGTGTAAGGGTATAGCCCAGTTAGGGGCTAAGAAGGTTATAGCCCAGTTAGGGCAAGGTTATAGCTGCCAGCTAGTGGCAGAGGGTGGTACATATATCTTGTTGTGGATTGCTGATATATGTGTTATGTTATATTCTGCATATAGTAAAGACATCCAGTCTATGTGTTCATTTGAAAGTGTCCTGCGAGGAACAACTCCCGCTCTGCTGGGAGCCATCGCAGGTGGAGGCGCTGCATCAAGGGGATACACCCCAGGCTCTCATTGGCGGAGGCTTAGGCCTCCTGTGAGCCTAACAGGTAAAGCACCACACCTGGTAACATATAGGATCCCCCTCACATACACTCTATGTGCGATTGGGTGGGGGAATACCCGTTACATGTATTAATAGAGACTTCCTAATTCTGGGCTCCTTGACCCCTTCTCTGTTTAGCAGTGTAATACTCGGGTCTTTTGGGATTCTAATCTTGGACATATTAAAAATCTGCTGTAATATCATATTCCAAACCTGCTCTATTATCTTACACTCCCACGAGATAGGAAGCACTGTTCCCACCTCCTCACAGCCTCCCCTGCACTTATTGGCAGTTCCTGGGTAGCATTCTTTCAGCTTTTGTGCTGTGTAATACCACCTGTACATTATTTTATATCCATTTTCTAGAATATTCGCTGATATCGAGGAGGAGCTGGGGAATTGCTGAGATTATATTGGCTCTGCTTCTGCTTTAACTGATTGGTTAACAGTCTCTCCATCTTATTACCTTTCTCATAATATTTATGTTTAAGCCAAATCAGCGACTTTTCTATTTTTTGAGTTGCTAACACGTTGCATTTTCCTCTAGCTGTTATTAGTGCCGTCAATATCTCCTTATCTGCGGCTCTCTTGTGTTTTGTTTCAAGGTGTTGGATTAATTTGCTTAATTTTGTCATTTCTCTTACTTTCTTCCTGAGGGAAGCTTGCTGAATAAACGCTCCCCTTCTAACACTTTTATGAGCTTCCCACAATATTGCTGGTGATATATTCCCGACATCCGAATGTAACAAGCACATTACATTACAGTAAAGTATATTTTCCTACTGAGGTATCTGTTTTGATATACCGCTAAGTCTGTGGGTATGGGGGACAGAATAAGAAAGATGTTGTATTTTATTCCTAGCTGCCTTATTCCCCATAGACTATCTTTTGGACTCTCAGAGTCCCCCCTCAATATACCTTATATACAGTTGGGGTACCCACAAACCCTATATTGGTTATGGGTCACCTTGGCACTAGCTGGGGTACCCACCTATAAAGTAGGGGTTCCCTCAGCTACAGGGATACCTATTCATCCCTGTGCCTCTTCCTCCTTTCTGGGCTGTGCTGAAGCAGGGTACCCTAGTGTGGGTCGCGCTTGCGTTTTCAAGGAGAGATATTGCCGGGACAATGTGCCTACATGTATCCGAGAATCAGGTACATTTATAGGGGAACCAACAACTCCGGACCCCAACTACCTAGGAACATTCTGCCAAAAGGTCCTCCACAAAACACCCCTTGAAACTCCCATCCTAGCAATCCTTGCTCGCTGGCACGCCCGGAAAGGGAAAAACACAAACAATACTTTTATTGCATACAAGACATTGGAATGATACAATGTTACTGGGCCCAAGAGCTAACTCTCTTGGACCCTTATACACGGAGCAGGGGTAACCAAAACGGGCTTAACCTTTTATTTGAGAGGTTGGTTACCCCCTCCCGTCACAGCGCTACCTCACACTTGGGTGGGAATTGCTGGGCCAGGACGCCAGGGGTATTTGGTGTGGTGTATTACTCATTACTGTGTACTGGTTCCTGTGAGGGGTTATCCTGCCAACGCTGGGATCCCTCATGGGTGGAGGCGCTGCACGCCAGGAGATGGAGCTCACCCCAGGCTCCCAGAAGCGGAGACTCAGGCCTCCTGTGAGCGTATAGGTACAGCAGCACGCGTAGCCCTAGGGAAAGGGGGCAACACCCCTATAGAGACAGAACATATTGTATATATTTAAATGGGCAGATTTTTTCCCCCCCTACTCCCTCCTTCCCTGTCTCCACCCCTACTCCCTCCTTCCCTGTCTCCACCCCTACTCTATTTGCCCTGATTTAAAGCTGCAGTTCAAGCAATATTTTTTTTAATAGATCAGTTCTGTATTAAGAGAAAATACTTGTAGCATTAAAAAAAAACACATCGTTTTAAAGACATTTTTAATGTATTCTAATGTAACAAGCATTTTTGTTCCTATAGCAACCATTTACAAAGTCACATCCCTTTCCCCTTCTGAAACAGCATCACCTTTTTGAGCCCCGCCCTCTCTTGCAGTGAACAAATTGTATCTAGTGCCTGCCTGGTCACATGATTGTCCTCACAGAACTTTTCCTGTCAGTGCAGCAGAAGAGGACCCAAGATGCATTTAGTGAACCCCTGAGCCGAATCTTCAGCAATCGATGACGGGAAAATGGATCGATCAGCAGCTTAGATAATAGTTACATAGTTACATAGTTACATAGTAGATGAGGTTCAAAAAAGACATAGGTCCATCAAGTTCAACCTATGCTAAATTTTGACAACAGATACTTTATCCTATACCTATACTTATTGATCCAGAGGAAGGCAAACAAAAAACCCCATTAAGGGGAAAAATTAATTCCTTCCTGACTCCAAGAATTGGCAATCGGATTAATCCCTGGATCAACATCCTTCCCATGTATACTTATTTGGTATATCCCTGTATACCTATCCCATCTAAAAAGATGTCCAACCTTTTTTTGAACAAATCTATTGTATCTGCCATCACAGTCTCCATGGGTAATGAATTCCACATTTTAACTGCCCTTACTGTAAAGAACCTTTTCCTTTGTTGCTGGTGAAATTTCCTTTCCTCCAACCTTAAGGGATGGCCCCGAGTCCTTTGTACTGCCCGTGGGATGAATAGTTATTTTGAAAGCTCCTTGTATTGTCCCCGAATATATTTATAAATAGTTATCATATACCCTCTTAGACGCCTCTTTTCTAATGTAAATAAATCTAATTTAGATTGTCCATCCCCTTTATTAATTTGGTGGCTCTTTGCACTCTCTCTAGTTCCATAATGTATTTTCTTAGGATTGGTGCCCAAAATTGTACTCCATATTCAAGGTGTGGTCTTACTAGTGCTTTGTAAAGGGGCATAATTATGTTTACTTCCCTTCCATCCATTGCCCGTTTGATGCAAGATAAGATCTTGTTTGCCTTTGCAGCTACTGCATGACATTGGGCACTATTGCTAAGCCTGCAGTCTACAAGCCCTCCTAAATCCTTCTCCATCAAGGATTCCCCCAATATATCTCCATTTAATTTGTAAGTCACCTTTTTATTCTTGCATCCCAAATGCATAACCTTACATTTATCTGTATTAAACCTCATTTGCCAGTTACCTGCCCACGTTTCCAGTCTCTCCAAGTCCTTCTGAAGAGAAATTACATCCTGCTCTGATTCTATTACCTTACACAATTTAGTATCATCAGCAAAGATGGAGACTTTGCTCTCGATCCCAACCTCAAGGTCATTAATAAACAAGTTAAAAAGCAGGGGTCCCAGTACCGATCCCTGAGGTACTCCACTCACGACTTTAGCCCAACCTAAAAAAGTTCAATTTTTGACAACCCTCTGTTGTCTGTCCTTTAACCAGTTTTCAATCCAGGTGCATATATTATTATTGAGTCAAATTTTCTTTATTTTGTACACCAACTTCTTGTGTGAAACCGTATCAAAAGCCTGTGCAAAATCTAAGTAGACCACATCAACTGCATTACCCTGGTCTAAATTCCTACTTACCTCCTCAAAGAAACAAATAAGGTTAGTTTGGCAAGATCTATCCTTCATAAATCCATGCTGACTATTACTAATAATTTTGTTTTCCATTAGGTATTCCTGAATATTATCCCGTATTAAACCTTCAAGTAGTTTCCCTACTATTGACGTCAGGCTTACAGCTCTGTAATTCCCCGGGTGTGATCTAGCTCCCTTTTTAAATATAGGCACCACATCTGCTTTATGCCAATCTTGTGGTACTGAGCCTGTGGAAATGGAGTCCTAGAATATTAAATATAATTGTTTTGCTATTACTGAGCTTAACTCCTTGAGAACTCTTGGATGTATGCCATCGGGGCCAGGTGCCTTATTTACTTTAATTTTTTCAAGTCGCTTATGAACTTCTTTCTGAGTTAACCAATTGTTCATTAATATGGAGGTTGTGGCTTCCTCCTGCGGCGCTACTATTTAACTTGATTCTTCCCTGGTAAACACAGAGGCAAAGAATTTGTTTAATACCTCAGCTTTTTCCTTATCTTCAATAATAATCTGCCTACCCATCTCACACTGAAAGGGTCCTATATTTTCTTTTCTCATTTTTTGTTATTAAGGTACTTAAAGAACTTTTTAGGGTTGACCTTACTTTCTATTGCAATCCTTTTTTCATTATCCATTTTTGCTAATTTGATTGCCCTTTTGCAATTTTTGTTACATTCCTTATAATTCTGATACGATGTCTCCGTCCCTTCTTACTTAAAGAATCTGAACGCCTTCCTCTTCTTGTCCATTTCCTCCCCTACCTGTTTATTTAGCCACATTGGTTTTGACTTATTTCTTTTATACTTATTACCCAAGGGTATACACAGATAAGTGTGCTTTTCTAACAATGTTTTAAAGACTGCCCATTTATCTTCTACATTTTTCCCTGCAAAAACATCATCCCATTGTATTACTACTAGATTAGACCTCAGTTTATTAAAATCTGCATTTCTAAAGTTTAAGGTCTTCTGTTGAACCCAAGTAATCTGTTTTTTGATAATTTATTTCAAATGAGACCATGTTATGATCACTGTTACCCAAATGTTCCAGGACTTGAATATTTGTTATTACTTCTACATTGTTTGATATGACCAAATCCAGTACTGCCCCTCTCCTGGTTGGTTCCTCAATAATTTGGGTCATATAATTGTCTTTAAGCACCCCCAAAAACCTGTTTCCTTTTGTTGTAACGCTAATCTCATTGCCCCAGTCTATGTCTGGATAATTAAAATCCCCCATTATGCAAACATGACCCAGTTTTGATGCCTTCTCCATTTGCAAAAGTATTTTAGCTTCCTCAATCTCACAGATATTTGGTGGTTTATAGCATATTCCCACAAACATTTTCTTAATACTTTTACCTCCACTGCTAATTTCTATCCACAAAGTCTCTACATTTTCATCATTCCCTTCATAGACATCATCCCTCATAATAGGTTTTAGATCCGGTTTAACATATAAACATACTCCACCTCCCCTTCTATTTGTTCGATCCTTCCGAAAAAGGGAATAACCCTCTAAATTAACTGTCCAGTCATGAGTTTCATCCCACCATGTTTCAGTAATGCCTATGATATCATACTGCTCCCTTGCAGCTATTAATTCAAGCTCCCCCATTTTATCTGTCAGGCTTCTTGCATTAGCAAGCATGCATTTCAGTTTTTTTTCAGCCTGTACTATTATCTTATCTGCTCCTTCCTTTCTGCTCTCACTTGGTTTAGTCTTTAGAAGTTTTCTAGTATTATCTCTATTTACTATGGGTATCTCACTGCTTGTCAAACACGCACTAGCCCCCATTCTACCTCCATACCACCTTGTATCCTCCTCTATTCCAGTTAGTTCATTATCTGTTTCATTTCCCTCCCTTGTCAGTGTGCAGATTGTATTGATGCACATATTGAATGGAAAAAAATAATAATTTTTAAAAAAAACGACAGCTTGAGCTGCAGCTTTAACAGAGCTCCGGGAATCCTGCTTCATGTTTTTAACTGCGCAAAGAAACTACAACACCCAGCAAGCCCTGCAGCACGGAGGGCGGGACTTCCGGTGCACCTGGCTCCTCTCATTGGCCGCAGTCTCCCCTGCTGACTTGTCGCAGCTCTGGGCTTGCTGTCAGTATGGAGTTGCCGCTGCTCACTGACCTGTACCAGTTCACCATGGCGTACGGGTACTGGCGCAGCGGGCGGCACCAGGAGCGGGCGGAGTTCGAGCTCTTCTTCCGGGATCCCCCGTTCCAGGGCGTGTTCACCCTGTTCTTTGGGCTGGGGCAGTGCCTGAGCTTCGTGCAGAACTTCCGATTCTCCCGGGAAGGTGAGCAGGGGGGCGGGGCCACGCGTCACGTGATCTACGGACACATGTCATGTCACTGTGTATGTATAGCTATGTGTATATATATCTCTGTATAGTACACGTGATCTCCGGACACATGTCATGTCACTGTGTATGTATAGCTATGTGTATATATATATATCTCTGTATAGTACACGTGATCTCCGGACACATGTCATGTCACTGTGTATGTATAGCTATGTGTGTGTATATATGTAACGGGTATTCCACCCCACCCAATCGCATATATAGTGTGGGTGAGTAGAACATGCGGTGTTACCGGTGTGGTGCGTATACCTGCAGGCTCACAGGAAGTCTGAGCCTCCGCTAGTGAGAGCCTGGGGTGAATCCTCTGGAACGTATCGTCTTTCAGCGCCTCCACCTATGTAGGATTCTAGGGAAGTGTAGAATGACCCTACATAGGAACCCACTCAGAAACCACACACACAGTGATTATATAACTAAGGACTTTACTAACATATAATAATAACCTGTGTCCCTCTCACGAGGAGACACTAACAGTGACGTCTCGCAGGACGATTCCCAAACACTAGGTGATCCCACCCAGTGTCCCAAGAACCCCACCCAATGTCCCGTACTCCTACAGAGATAGTCAATGGGTGACTGCGCAGTCACTAAGAACCTCTAGACCTGTTGGTGCACATGTGATGGTATAATACCTGCCGAGCACTCCGGTGCTCGGGTCAGCAACAATCTTCTCAAAGGGTCAGACGTGTGATGAATCCGTCTGATCCTCCACCCGAACTCCTTGCACGTGCGGACCGCTAGGGTGGTCCCACTCTGGAACCGTCTCTGTGGACCCCAACGTGGGTCCAACCGCTTCCACAGGAACAGCAGCAGCCGCTGTGTCCCTATCTATATAAGTGGTACTAACGTGACAGGAACCCCAACCTAGGGCCTGTCCCTGTAGTACAGCAACCTGTAGTGGCTTGGGGAACTCCTATGGCCTGCAGGGGGTAATGACCTGTCCCACTCCCCTAACTACCCAAGTCCCTTCAGCCTCACTACTTTCTAACTAGTCCCAGCGCCTACAGCAGCAAGCTGTAGCTCATTGGAGGCTGCAGCCAACGTGCTGCGCAACAAGGTGCCTGCCTGTCAGACCTCACAGCACTAACAGCCGTGACTCTGACAAGGCAGCACTCTATGCTAAGGGCAGCGTCCCTATCTTGGGCCTCCCTAAGCACTTACCCACCCAACTAGTGGGGAGTTGGAGCCTACCTGGGGTGTGGGCACCTATGTGGGGCAGGAGCTGCACTCGCTCCCCGCACCCTTCCTTCCCTCACAGCTCCCTGACTCCAACTCTCTGTAACCTTTCTTTCCCAGCTCCCACTAATGTAAGTGGCAGGGTCCCTAACCTGAGGGCTGCCCCTGGCAACACTCACCTTACTGGGGAGCTGAGCTATCTCGGACCAAGGGGGTGCTGGCCTAATACAGGGGAGTCCCTGACTCCTGTACCCTACCTCCTTCCCTGGGCTGCTCCGGTCTCTGACTGACTAGTGTGCTCTTTTGCCCGCGAAATGTATCCACTTGCTCTCCTGGCAGTCCTGCAGCCCTATTGGCTCCTGTGAGGCACCTGGTGCCTCCCTCGCTATGCTCCATGGGAGTTGTAGTCCCATAGAGCCTATCCTGGCATTGGGGCCGCGTGCGCACTGGCCCTGCGCATGCGCAAGTCTTTGGGGGCCGCCTCAACCTTTCCCTACTCTGTTCTGGCCCTCGCGCGACTCTCCCTGACTCTGGGGTTCCTCCCGCGCCTGTGCGATCACTGCGCATGCGCGAGTGGCTAGGCAATGGCGGCGCCCTCTTCGCCAGCCGCCGGGACCTTAGAGACGCGACCGCGGCCTTAGCGACGAGAGGCGCTGCTCCCTCCTCGGCCCCCACCCTCCGGAATGGCCGTCGGGTCTGCCGCTGGCCTCCGGCAGTACCCGACACCAGTCCTGGCCACGGAGGCTCCCTGGGAGGTCGCAGGGGGCAACAGGTGACCTGGCTACATATATATATATATCTCTGTATAGTACACGTGATCTCCGGACACATGTCATGTCACTGTGTATGTATAGCTATGTGTATATATATATATATCTCTGTATAGTACACGTGATCTCCGGACACATGTCATGTCACTGTGTATGTATAGCTATGTGTGTATATATATATATATCTCTGTATAGTACACGTGATCTCCGGACACATGTCATGTCACTGTGTATGTATAGCTATGTGTGTATATATATATATATATCTCTGTATAGTACACGTGATCTCCGGACACATGTCATGTCACTGTGTATGTATAGCTATGTGTGTATATATATATCTCTGTATAGTACACGTGATCTCCGGACACATGTCATGTCACTGTGTATGTATAGCTATGTGTGTATATATATATATATCTCTGTATAGTACACGTGATCTCCGGACACATGTCATGTCACTGTGTATGTATAGCTATGTGTGTATTTATATATATATCTTTGTATAGTACACGTGATCTCCGGACACATGTCATGTCACTGTGTATGTATAGCTATGTGTATATATATATATATCTCTGTATAGTACACGTGATCTCCGGACACATGTCATGTCACTGTGTATGTATAGCTATGTGTATATATATATCTCTGTATAGTACACGTGATCTCCGGACACATGTCATGTCACTGTGTATGTATAGCTATGTGTATATATATATCTCTGTATAGTACACGTGATCTCCGGACACATGTCATGTCACTGTGTATGTATAGCTATGTGTGTATATATATATATCTCTGTACAGTACACGTGACGTGATGATATAACACATAAAGGGAATAAGCGCCTCAGACATAACAATAGGAAAAGGGAGTCCCTGCGCTGAAGAGCTCACACTCTACTGCCGTGTAACGGGGCGCTGCGGAGCGACGTGCCTCTGCAGTGTAACGGGGCGCTGCGGAGCGATGCGCCTCTGCCGTGTAACGGAGCGCTGCGGAGCGATGTGCCTCTGCCGTGTAACGGGGCGCTGCGGAGCGATGTGCCTGTGCTGTGTAATGGGGCGCTGCGGAGCGATGTGCCTGTGCTGTGCAACGGGGCGCTGCGGAGCGATGTGCCTCTGCCGTGTAACAGGGCGCTGCGGATTGACGCGCCTCTGCCGTGTAACAGGGCGCTGCGGAGCGATGTGCCTCTGCCGTGTAAGGGGGCGCTGCGGAGCGATGTGCCTCTGCCGTGTAAGGGGGCGCTGCGGAGCGATGCGCCTCTGCTGTGTAACGGGGCGCTGCGGAGCGATGTGCCTCTGCCGTGTAACAGGGCGCTGCGGAGCGACGCGCCTCTGCCGTGTAACAGGGCGCTGCGGAGCGATGTGCCTCTGCCGTGTAAGGGGGCGCTGCGGAGCGATGTGCCTCTGCCGTGTAAGGGGGCGCTGCGGAGCGATGTGCCTCTGCTGTGTAACGGGGCGCTGCGGAGCGATGTGCCTCTGCCGTGTAACGGGGCGCTGCGGAGCAATGCGCCTCTGCCGTGTAACGGGGCGCTGCGGAGCGATGTGCCTCTGCCGTGTAACGGGGCACTGCGGAGCGATGTGCCTCTGCTGTGTAACGGGGCGCTGCGCCTCTGCAGTGTAAAGGGGCGCTGCGGAGCGATGCGCCTCTGCTTTGTAACGGGGCGCTGCGGAGCGATGTGCCTCTGCTGTGTAACGGGGCGCTGCGCCTCTGCAGTGTAAAGGGGCGCTGCGGAGCGATGCGCCTCTGCTGTGTAACGGGGCGCTGCGGAGCGATGCGTCTCTGCCGTGTAACGGGGCGCTGCAGAGCGATGTGCCTCTGCTGTGTAACGGGGCGCTGCGGAGCGATGCGCCTCTGCTGTGTAATGGGGCGCTGCGGAGCGATACGCCTCTGCTTTGTAATGGGGCGCTGCGGAGCGATACGCCTCTGCTTTGTAACGGGGCGCTGCGGAGCGATACGCCTCTCTGCCGTGTCATAGGGCACTGCGAAGCAATGCGCTTTTCCACAAAACGGGGTGCCGCGGAGCGATGTGTCTCTGCAGTGTAACGGGGCGCTGCGGAGCGATGTGCCTCTGCAGTGTAACGGGGTGCCGCGGAGCGATGTGCCTCGACGACGGAGAAATGACCCCCCCTCCTGCTTCCCTCCCTGCTCGCGCCCCCCCTTCTGCTTCCCCCCCTCCTGCTTCCCTCCCTGCTCGCGCCCCCCCTTCTGCTCCCCTCCCTGCTCGCGCCCCCCCTTCTGCTCCCCTCCCTGCTCGCGCCCCCCCTCCTGCTTCCCTCCCTGCTCGCGCCTCCCCTCCTGCTTCCCTCCCTGCTCGCGCCCCCCCTCCTGCTTCCCTCCCTGCTCGCGCCTCCCCTCCTGCTTCCCTCCCTGCTCGCGCCCCCCCTCCTGCTTCCCTCCCTGCTCGCGCCTCCCCTCCTGCTTCCCTCCCTGCTCGCGCCTCCCCTCCTGCTTCCCTCCCTGCTCGCGTACCCCTCCTGCTTCCCTCCCTGCTCACGCCCCCCACCACCCTTACCTTCTCTTCGGCTCCCGGCGTCAAATGGCGCCGCGGCGTCACGTGACGTCACATTGCCATGCCATGGTGACATCACATGACCTCGCAGCGCCATTTGACGCCATGGTGACGCGTCGCTGAAGAGAAGGTAAGTGAGTTACAGAGGCCTCACGCGATCCCCCGGCATAAATGCCTTGGGGGAAGAGCGCGTGGCCTCTGTAACCGCCCGCACCCCCCTGAACAATCTTGCGCCCCCAGTTTGTGCACCACTGCTCTATTCAACAGGTTATTATCTGCCTGGCAGTCTGCGGCTGTAATAACAAATGTGTACTCAATTCTCCACCTTTGTACCTAAAGCCTCAAACCTTTCTCACTGACTGCCCCGCACCTCTGGAATGTCCTGCCCCTCCATATCCGACTAGCACCCTCTCTATCCACCTTTACGACCCACCTTAAACCCCACATCTGTAACGAAGCATATGAGTAGCTCTGTGGCAGATACTATACACCTCATACACGGACCTTGGCCCCTTGCAGACGCACTTACCAGAACGCCCTCCTACTGTCTCCTGTACGTTCTTCCTACCTACCAATTAGATTGTAAGCTCTTCAGGGCAGGGACTCCTTTTCCTAATTGTAGGGCTGAAGTGCTTATTCCCATTATGTGTTATATTATTGTCACGTGTATTACTACTGTGAAGCGCTATGTGCATAAATGGCGCTATATAAATAAAGACATTGTCACCGGAGACCAGGTTATTTGCACCTTTTTACCGGGATCATTCCCCGAGCAAAACAAGGTAATGAAATATGTTGTAATTTATTCGGCATAAATTTTATTTTATTTATTTATTTACAAAATGTTTTACCAGGAAGTAATACAGTGAGAGTTACCTCTTGTTTTCAAGTATGTCTAATACATGGTTACAAATACAGTTACATAAATGAACAGGGTATACATTGTATACAAGACATTGCATGCACAGTTAGAGATAATATATATTATAGGCTTATGTAAATTCACTTACAGTAAAACACAAAATACAGACAAAAACACACACTTACTTTGGGACTGGGGTCGAAAACTAGACTGTCCTAGGTGCAGGGAACTCTATCGGAGAGTTTTACCCTGACCGGGACTTGGCCCGGAATCTCCTGGAACACAAACCGGCATAAATCCCAGCCGCGTCCGCTACGTTCTCTTCTGAGAACTTGGGCGCAAAAAGCTGGACTTAGTCTCTGGCGGGCAGGCTTTTCAGGCTCAAAATCGAAGCTGGTTGCTCTGCTATTCACACAAGAGCAACTTTGGAAAGCCCGCCTGCGTTATTACTACTGGAGACCTCAATCTAATTGGCTCACAGATTTTTATAGTATTTTCAGTTTCATTCCCAAAACTGAGCAGCCAATCAACGAGTGGGAACTTTCCCAAGCAGCCAATCAGAGCCAAGACGGCTAGAAAAGCCAGGTCAACGGGATATTCAAAATAGCCAAGAGACATGCGCAAGCCTGCCACCTCTCTCCCTGGCTATCAATGCCACCCGCTGGGCAGGCTCCACCAGGTCTGGCAGAGCAAGCAGAGCATCCCGGAGGACTGCCATTGATCTCCGGACCTGTTACTCCGCCTTTCCCCGCAGATCAAATGCTATTCACACCTCTGGGCTCCTCTGGCTGCTTTGAACTCCGATGTCCAGCAGACTTACCGGCGCCTATGGGTTAGCTCGGGCAGCTTGTTTGGACATTGGTTCCGAATGTGAAAAGCACATTACATTATATTAAAGTATATTTTAATACACTTCTAAGTCTCTGGGTACAGGGGACAGAACAGGAAAAATGTAGTAGTTATATTTCTATCTGCCTTATTCCCCACTCACTTTCCCTTGGACTCAGTTTGGACTCTGAGTCCCTCCCCAACCTTATATATGGTTGGGGCACCCACAAACCCTATACTGGTTGTGGGTCACCTTGTTACTAGCTGGGGTAACCCCCTTAACCTAGGGATCACCTCGGGTACAGGGATTTGTTTGATCCCTGTGTCTCATTCTCCTTTCTGAGCTGTGCTGAAGCAGGGTACCCTAGTGGTGAGCCGCGCTTGCGTTTTCGAAGGGACATTTACAGGGGAACCGACAACTCCGGACCCCAACCTTCTAGGCACATCCTGCCAAAAGGTCCTCCGCAAACCCCCCCTTGAAACTCCCACCCTAGCAATCCCTGCTCGCTGGCATGCCCGGAAAGGGAAAAACACAAAAAATGCTTTTATTACAAGACCGTTCATTGGAATGATACAATGTTACTGGGCCCAAGAGCTAACTCTCTAGATCAGGGATCACCAAAACGGGCTTGACCTTTATTCGAGAGCCTGGTTCCCCCCCTCCCGTCACACACATACATACAAATAAGTGGGACCGTTCCTTGGAACATGAAGGCGCCATTAGAAACAGCCTGGCCACACCGGTTACCAAGCGTTGAAATGTGTGGGCGTTGATCATGTTAGGGTGGCCCTGTGAGGAGGATGTCCCGTCACCTACAGCACACCTGTGAGCACGTTACCTGTATATAGGACAAGGGTTAATACACACCGCTGTCCAGCTGATCACATCTTCACCTCCCAGGGACCCTCACAGGAACAATATCTCCCCGCAATCTGTCACAATATACCATCTGTCGTGAGCAGCGCATGTGATTATATAACTTTTATATATATATATATATGTAACACAGTTCCTCCCCCCCCCCAATCGCAGATAGGGACCATGTGGGGAAATCTACATATGCCACTGGGAGCCTGGGGTGTATCCTGGAACGTACTGCTTACAGCGCCTCCACCTGTGCAGGGATTATAGTGGGTAGAATAACCCCTTACACAGGAACCACATACAGTAAGTACTTACACCAGGGTATGGATAAAACAGTTTACTATATGCAACTAGCACGTCACACATCACAATACATCAACAATGGCTACATTGCAGTGTCACCCTTTAACCTGGCCTCACTGGGCCTCAACCCCACCACCATCCACCCAAGTGTCTCAAAAGTCCCACATCCCCACCCAAGTGTGGAACAGCGCTGCCCACTAACTAGTCTCTATCTTGAGTGATGGTCTGCGTCCAGACACAATTGTCAGGGGCTCGCAGCACTGCAGCTGTGTCCCTGAACTTAACAAATAACTAAAGGGGCAGAGCACCTACCTAGGGCCAGTCCCTGTCGCAACCACAATCTGGGTTATGTCTCAGGGCCTACCTGGGGCCTGGGGGGGTAACCTGGCCTAGTATGCAGGGGCTACTGCTCCCTACACACACCCTTCCCCAACCTGCTCCCAGCTCTGACTCTCTCATGTGCTTCATGGTCTGCTTCCTGACGGCCTGACTCTGCACACAACAATGTATCCACATGCAGCATGAGAAATCTGTCATCGTGGCTGTCTGGCTGCATGTGATCTGGGTGAAAGGGCAGTCCCCAGAGGCTGCTGGGAGTTGTAGTCCACTCAGGACCTCTTTAGCATTGGGGCCGCGTGCGCGATCGTAACTATGCATTCGCAAGTCTGTAATGGCTGCCACAGGCTCTGCCCGCGCATGCACCGACTGGGGCTGTCCCTGCGCTACGGAGCGCCACCTCTGCCCATCTGCAAACTCATAATGGCCGCCGCAACTCTGCTGCACATGCGCGAACACTTTAAAGATGGCGACGCATGGATGTAGATGCCGCCTGGAGCCCCTGCAGCTCCCTGACACAGCGCAGGCCCCCCCCCCCCGCTAAGCGGAGGTAAGGGGGGCCCAGGGGGAACCCTGCTACATATATATGCAACCGGGGTTAATACACACGGCTAAACTAACCGACTCGCCTTCCTCCTGTGCAAGGTATTCTAAATGCGTTAATATTTACCTGTTACAATATATATCTGTATCTGCTGCCACCACCAAAGGTATTAAAAGATGTACAGAGCCTCTGGTCCCTGTTTATTAAAAAAAAAAGGTTTGAGCTTTAATATTCAAACATACAGTGTGTAGGTTACAGAAAAAAGATTATTACAAGAACATACAGTTATCATAAATGCAGACAATTTCATCCAAATAGTAAGGATAATAAACCAAGAATCTAACGTACGCTATCGTCTGACATTGATCAGATCTTTTCCCAAAGGGTCGTGAGTGGAACTTGAGATTTCACGGGATCCAGCATGGACGCTCCTCCCTTTGTTGAAATCTGGTTCATAATGAAAAAGTAGGAGTTTATATTCTACATTTCCTGCATTGAGAACAACATAAGCCCACCTTTCTGTGTTTCCCACCCACCCCTTCCATCAATCTCTACTGACAGTTTTACGACTTAATAACTTTGTTTCTATAATACTTAGGCCGCGCTTACAGTCCCGGCGACGCCACGTAGCGTCAAAACAAATGTATTGAATCCGTCGCCGGCTTGGTCACGATCGCTGGAATTCAATTATATTTGATTTTTTTCAGCGCCCGCAGCGTGACGTCAGCGTCTCAGTCACTGGGACTATAAGTGCGGCCTTAGACACACACCATCTTCCCAGTTCTGTCTGTGTACTTAATATACGCGCCTGGATATCAAATATGACCACCTAACGTCTAGAAACAGATATCGCAGATTATACATAGAAAACCATGGTATCATTTCACTGGCGTAATCAGTTACATAGTAGATGAGGTTAAAAAGAGACATAAGTCCATCAAGTTCAACCTATGCTGAATTTAGACGACAGATACTTTATCCTATCTCCGTATTTAGCCATGTCTGGTTTTGGCTACTAATCTGCCCTGCCTAGCATGTGAATCCTGGTATCAGTGCAGGCAGTGTTAGGCCCAATCCGGGGTTTCCCCTGCAGTGAGCAGCTCCCTTGAGTGACAGAAGAGGTGGGGGGGGGCAGGACAAGGCCTGTGTTCTGCCCAATCCCGGGCTCAGACCTTGGACACTCCCCCAGGGTACGTAAGGGGCTGTCCCAAACTGTCGAAGGAAGAGTGTGCGCAGGACTCAGTCCCTTTCCAGAGTGGATGGAAGGTGGCCAATGGTATCACGGTCAAGGGGGTGGCATTAAGGTATAGATGGGTAGTGTCCGAGGGAGGGGGATCTTGAGAGTCCGGTTTGCCAGAACCTCCGTTTGCGGAACTACCACAATGCTATTAGCAACTTTAGGCACAGGGAGCCACAGTGTACTCATATTGAACTGTCAGTGTACTGGAGGGGGTTTTGCCCAGCTTGGGGTACTTTCCCGCCTCAGAAGAAGTGCAGCGAGTGACCGGAACAGTGTCCCGCCAAAATAGCTGTTTCCCGCCAAAACGGGAGGACCGTGTGGAAAGTTTGCAAAGTTGCAAGCTTTTCTTTGCAAAAGTTGTGCAGGGCTCGGCGCGAAGCTAAGCCACGCCCTGCGCAGTGTGTGGCTCGGCGCGAAGCTAAGCCACGCCCTGCGCAGTGTGTGGCTCGGCGCGAAAGCAGGAGCCACGCCCTGCGCAGTGTGTGACTCGGCACGAAAGCATGCACCACGCCCTGCGCAGTGTGTGGCTCGGCGTGAAGCTAAGCCATGCCCTGCGCAGTGTGTGGCTCGGCGCGAAAGCAGGAGCCACGCCCTGCGCAGTGTGTGGCTCGGCACGAAAGCATGCGCCACGCCCTGCGCAGTGTGTGGCTCGGCACGAAAGCATGCGGCACGCCCTGCGCAGTGTGTGGCTCGGCACGAAAGCATGCGGCACGCCCTGCGCAGTGTGTGGCTCGGCGTGAAGCTAAGCCATGCCCTGCGCAGTGTGTGGCTCGGCGTGAAGCTAAGCCACGCCCTGCGCAGTGTGTGACTCGGCACGAAAGCATGCGCCACGCCCTGCGCAGTGTGTGGCTCGGTGCGAAGCTAAACCACGCCCTGCGCAGTGTGTGACTCGGCACGAAAGCATGCGCCGCGCCCTGCGCAGTGTGTGGCTCGGTGCGAAGCTAAGCCACGCCCTGCGAAGTGTGGCTCGGCACGAAAGCATGCGGCACGCCCTGCGCAGTGTGTGGCTCGGCACGAAAGCATGCGGCACGCCCTGCGCAGTGTGTGACTCGGCACGAAAGCATGCGGCACGCCCTGCGCAGTGTGTGGCTCGGCACGAAAGCATGCGGCACGCCCTGCGCAATGTGTGGCTCGGCACGAAAGCATGCTCCACGCCCTGCGCAATGTGTGGCTCGGCACGAAAGCATGCTCCACGCCCTGCGCAATGTGTGGCTCGGCATGAAAGCATGCGGCACGCCCTGCGCAGTGTGTGACTCGGCACGAAAGCATGCGGCACGCCCTGCGCAATGTGTGGCTCGGCACGAAAGCATGCTCCATGCCCTGCGCAATGTGTGGCTCGGCACGAAAGCATGCGGCACGCCCTGCGCAATGTGTGGCTCGGCACGAAAGCATGCGGCACGCCCTGCACAATGTGTGGCTCGGCACGAAAGCATGCTCCACGCCCTGCGCAGTGTGTGGCTCGGTGCGAAGATAAACTACGCCCTGCGAAGTGTGGCTCGGCACGAAAGCAGGAGCCACGCCCTGCGCAGTGTGTGGCTCGGCGCGAAAGCAGGAGCCACGCCATTCTTATTGTGCCAGTGCTCCTCATTCCACCAGAGGGAGGAGGCACTAACCAATCCTAAAATTCTCATCGCTGGGGGAGGAGCCTGGACTTTATTACCAACGTTGCACGAACAAGCTTTGCATTCCCATGTCGGGGTGCAAGGTATCCCAGTACAAACTGCCGGGAGGCTTCCTGGGGGTGGAAGTTAATGGGGAGAGTTATTTGAAATGCCCCTGCCCCTGTTGCGACTCCTCCGGCGGAGACGCCAGTTTGACAGCCAAGTGCCCGAGGTGTGGGACCCCATACCTAACCAGTGCTGGATTACATGCGGGGACCGGCTATTACTTCAGCTCATGTTCCCCTCCCCCCGTGTAACCAGCACTGGATTACATGCGGGCAGGCTGTTCCTTCAGCTCGCGTCCCCCCCCCCTGTGTAACCAGTGCTGGATTAAATGCGGGCAGGCTGTTCCTTCAGCTCGCGTCCCCCCCCCCCCATTCCCCTGTTCTCCTGTGTAACCAGTGCTGGATTACAGGCTGGGACGGGCTGTTCCTTCAGATCATGTCCCCCCCCCCCCGTTACCTTGTGTAACCAGTGCTGGATTACAGGCTGGGACGGGCTGTTCCTTCAGATCATGTCCCCCCCCCCGTTACCTTGTGTAACCAGTGCTGGATTACAGGTTGGGACGGGCTGTTCCTTCAGATCGCGTCTCTCCCCCCCCCCTGTGTAACCAGTGCTGGATTACATGCTGGGACGGGCTGTTCCTTCAGATCATGTCTCCCCCCCACCCCCCTGTGTAACCAGTGCTGGATTACAGGCTGGGACGGGCTGTTCCTTCAGATCATGTCCCCCCCCCTGTGTAACCAGTGCTGGATTACATGCTGGGACGGGCTGTTCCTTCAGATCATGTCTCCCCCCCACCCCCCTGTGTAACCAGTGCTGGATTACAGGCTGGGACGGGCTGTTCCTTCAGATCATGTCCCCCCCCCCTGTGTAACCAGTGCTGGATTACAGGCTGGGACGGGCTGTTCCTTCAGATCATGTTCCCCCCCCCCGTGTAACCAGTGCTGGATTACAGGCTGGGACGGGCTGTTCCTTCAGATCATGTTCCCCCCTGTTCCCCCGTGTAACCAGTGCTGGATTACAGGCTGGGACGGGCTGTTCCTTCAGCTCGCGTCTCTCCCCCCCCCCCCCCTGTGTAACCAGTGCTGGATTACAGGCTGGGACGGGCTGTTCCTTCAGCTCGCGTCTCTCCCCCCCCCCTGTGTAACCAGTGCTGGATTACAGGCTGGGACGGGCTGTTCCTTCAGATCATGTCCCCCCCCCCCCCCGTTACCTTGTGTAACCAGTGCTGGATTACAGGCTGGGACGGGCTGTTCCTTCAGATCATGTTCCCCCCCCCCGTGTATTGTGAAATAAGTGATATAAGGCGCAAACAACTATAAATAATAACAAATGTGAATAAATCTATGAAATGTGATGTATGATGATTAAAGTCCAACCACCCAGCTCAAACCTCACTGGTGGGACCTGTTTCACGGGTTCCAAAGATTCAAGTATTTTTCTCAAACATCCAGGGGGAGCATAAGGGGAAAGAAATACAAATTTAAGTGCAGACGTTTCTATAAAGTAGAATGATATTGTCTTGGCTCGTATAAATGTGTTACTCACAAGATGTATGAGTTAATCAGGCAATTGGCAAATTGGGTTGCCACCCATCTGTGATTTGGACCCCCCTTGTTAGCGATACCGTCAGCAGGATGATGTATATATAATAGAGAGAGAACTACATAGTGCGATCAAAAAGGTACAACTTTATAATTTAAAAAAACGGGTCAATAAAATGCGCACTTACAATGTGCCAGTAAAAATCATGCATGTATCTCACAAATGGAGAAAATAGAAGCTCCCCGAACTGCTCACCGCCTCCCTCGGGTGTTTGGCTGGCTTTCTCTCACGGATCTGTATGCCGGTTCAGAGCCTCCCTCACGGCGCCCGTCCAGGAAGATGACGTCACGGCTGCAGAGTTGGTCAGCTACGGGTCGCGTTTGAGTCCAAAATTGGTACACTCTACGCGTTTCGCCCAGCTTGCTGTAGCTGTTGTCGGCTTCGTCAGGAGTGTGCAGGCTGGGACGGGCTGTTCCTTCAGATCATGTTCCCCCCCCGTGTAACCAGTGCTGGATTACAGGCTGGGACGGGCTGTTCCTTCAGATCATGTTCCCCCCTGTTCCCCCGTGTAACCAGTGCTGGATTACAGGCTGGGACGGGCTGTTCCTTCAGCTCGCGTCTCTCCCCCCCCCCCCCTGTGTAACCAGTGCTGGATTACAGGCTGGGACGGGCTGTTCCTTCAGCTCGCGTCTCTCCCCCCCCCCCTGTGTAACCAGTGCTGGATTACAGGCTGGGACGGGCTGTTCCTTCAGATCATGTCCCCCCCCCCCCCGTTACCTTGTGTAACCAGTGCTGGATTACAGGCTGGGACGGGCTGTTCCTTCAGATCATGTTCCCCCCCCCGTGTAACCAGTGCTGGATTACATGCGGGCAGGCTGTTCCTTCAGCTCGCGTCCCCCCCCCCCATTCCCCTGTTCTCCTGTGTAACCAGTGCTGGATTACAGGCTGGGACGGGCTGTTCCTTCAGATCATGTCACCCCCCCCGTTACCTTGTGTAACCAGTGCTGGATTACAGGCTGGGACGGGCTGTTCCTTCAGATCATGTCCCCCCCCCCCGTTACCTTGTGTAACCAGTGCTGGATTACAGGCTGGGACGGGCTGTTCCTTCAGATCGCGTCTCTCCCCCCCCCCCTGTGTAACCAGTGCTGGATTACATGCTGGGACGGGCTGTTCCTTCAGATCATGTCTCCCCCCCACCCCCCTGTGTAACCAGTGCTGGATTACAGGCTGGGACGGGCTATTCCTTCAGATCATGTTCCCCCCCCCTGTGTAACCAGTGCTGGATTACAGGCTGGGACTGGCTGTTCCTTCAGATCGCGTCTCTCCCCCCCCCCCCCCCCTGTGTAACCAGTGCTGGATTACAGGCTGGGACGGGCTGTTCCTTCAGCTCGCGTCTCTCCCCCCCCCCCGTGTAACCAGTGCTGGATTACATGCTGGGACGGGCTGTTCCTTCAGCTCGCGTCTCTCCCCCCCTCCCCCCCCGTGTAACCAGTGCTGGATTACATGCTGGGACCGGCTGTTCCTTCAGATCATGCCCCCCCCCCCCCCCATGTAACCAGTGCTGGATTACATGCTGGGACCGGCTATGTAGGCCCTTGCTAAGAATAGAACGACAGTGTCATTTTCTTGCGAGCTGCTTTACTCACACTGTAATGAGTATAATTGCATGGACAGTGTACGCTGTGCATAGAATTCGTGCATCCAAAGTATTTCTCTGTAGTACTGGACCGTCTGTTTTTCGGTGGTCGGGAGACGGCGTGCTAAACGCCCTGTATGGCCGACTACAAAGTCAGCAGTGTTACCCCTGCTCTCCTCCTCCTGCAGAGAGAGGCTGGCACCCTGCATCTTGTCTTTGTGACCCCGTCTCTGTACTGTATGTCCGCCTCCCTGCCATGCCCAAGCGCTTGCTGTTGGTTAGGGGCAGTGATTTGTAGCCCCGCTCCGTTGATGACTTAACCCTTGTACGGTTTCTCACACCCCGACGTCTGCCTGTGTCTCCTCAGATATAAAGTACTTGGAGTCCGTCCTGCCCAGCAGCGTGGAGAAGGGTTTCTTTGAATACTTGCAGAACGTGGATGCATCGGGCGTCACCGTGTCGTCCTTTCCGGAGGGCTCCGTAGTGTTTGCCAGAGTAGGTTCAGTTTGTAACGACGGTTTCAGCCCAATCCTTACAGACGGTGGTAGTCAAAGTTGCCAGCTCATGGCATTGGCGGTTTAGGCGCTTGGCTACTTCGGCTGACATAGCTATGTAATGTTTACCAGCGGCCTCTCCCAAAGAGGAGGCATGTCCTGGCCCTTATCCTTCTTGTGTAATTCTGCACCAACTGCCCTGTATCTTCCACCAGTATTTGTCAGTGTGTGCACCATTATATAATACTATCCTTTGTTGTGTACGGTGGTGGCACAGAGATTTAATAATTACAGAAACAGAGTTGCATACAAATAAGTACAAACGTACAAAATGAGGGTGCTGCTCGTGAGAACTTACACTGTAGAGCAGGGGTACGCAAACTGGGGGGGCGCAAGGTTTTCCAAGGGGGGGGGGGGGGGCACGGCGGTTGCAGAGGCCCCACGCTCTTCCCCACGGCATTTAAATGAAATGAAGGCCTCTGCAACTTTCCTTGATGTGTGTGTCTACCTGTATCTGTGTGTCTACCTGTGTCTGTGTGTCTACCTGTGTCTGTGTGTCTACCAGTGTCTGTGTGTCTACCTGTGTCTGTGTGTCTACCTGTATCTGTGTGTCTACCAGTGTCTGTGTGTCTACCAGTGTCTGTGTGTCTACCTGTATCTGTGTGTCTACCAGTGTCTGTGTGTCTACCTGTGCCTGTGTGTCTACCTGTGCCTGTGTGTCTACCTGTGCCTGTGTGTCTACCTGTGTCTGTGTGTC
The DNA here is from genome assembly GCF_040206685.1 of Ascaphus truei. NCBI lineage: Eukaryota > Metazoa > Chordata > Amphibia > Anura > Ascaphidae > Ascaphus > Ascaphus truei. The sequence continues at coordinate 63,197 of NW_027457084.1, read as the reverse complement.
TACCTGTGCCTGTGTGTCTACCTGTGCCTGTGTGTGTACCAGTGCCTGTGTGTTTACCTGTGCCTGTGTGTCTACCTGTGCTTGTGTGTCTACCTGTGCCTGTGTGTCTACCTGTGCCTGTGTGTCTACCTGTGCCTGTGTGTCTACCTGTGCGTCTACCTGTGCCTGTGTGTCTACCTGTGCCTGTGTGTCTACCTGTGCGTCTACCTGTGCCTGTGTGTCTACCTGTGTCTGTGTGTCTACCTGTGCCTGTGTGTCTACCTGTGCCTGTGTGTCTACCTGTGCCTGTGTGTCTACTTGTGTATGTGCTTGCATGCATGTGGCATTGTGCGTTATGGATGTACCAGTGTGAGCTTGTGCATGAAGAGTTTGGAGCAGCAAAATGAGACGGGAGACGGCGTGTCCGCATGGTCAGGGGCATATATAGGCCCAATCTGCCCTGGAGCACCTACGTGCAGATGTGTTTGTATTTGTATCCGGTGTCAAAAAGGAAAGTTCAGTTCTTCAAAGTAAAAATGTTCAGCACCTTGGGGAATTTCCTTGATCAAAGACACGCTTAAAGGGGGGGAAATGTTCCTTCAGTTGGGCTAAGACTTTTAAATAATACTTTTTCTTTTCTTTTTATAACTCATTTATAATTAAGTATAGAAAATGTAGGGGATAGTGCACAGATTGCCAAATAATATGAGGTCAAGTTAAAAAGGGGAATCAGGACAAGGCAAATTGGGATGCCCCTAAAGAATGGGGACTGGGGGAGGAGAGTGAACGAAACTGCGCTTAACTATCCCAGCCAATAAATGATCTCTTTGCAGTAACCTTTTTTTGCATTTTTGTTGCTGTGCTCGGCCCCCCCGCCCTTACAAATAATATGGGGTAACATAAAAATAATGTACCTAGAGCAGGGGTGCGCAAACTATGTGCGCTGCGCCCCCCCTGCCCGATCCCCTTTTGCTCACGCCCATCCCCCCCTACTATACTTCCCGGCGTGCGGAGGTCATGTGCCATCATGCCATGACCGCGCGGCGTTAAATTACGCCGCGTTGCCATGGCGACATGTCTTACAGCCGGCTGAATCAAGGTAAGTGGAGTGTTGCAGAAGCCTCGCGATCCCCCGGCATTAGATTAAATGCCGGGGAGAAGAGCACGGGGCCCCTATAACTGCCTATGCCCCCCCCCCCCCCCACACAAATCTCCCACCCCCCCTGTTGGGTGCGCCCCCCAGTTTGCGCACCGCTGACCTAGGGAATACATAAAGACATTGAATACTATAAAAGACACTGCAAGACTGGTATATGATTATGTTAAATTGTAGGAAGTACGGGTAACTGCAATTTTTCCCACTAGAACACACGGGTATATTCCAGGGTCCATGCACACGCATGCACACGCATGCACACGCATGCACACGTTTATACTATTTCTGTAGGCGATGCTTCTGATGATTATGATTGAAATCCGTGTATGTTGTCTCCTGCAGGAGCCTCTGTTGAAGGTTAGAGGTCCCCTGCTGGTGGTGCAACTTCTAGAGACCACACTGCTGTGTTTAGTGAACTATGCCAGGTGAGTTTGGGGCTGGGTTGCCACCCGGTGACCCCCTGTAACGCCTCGTGTTACCACTCTGCTTTTGTGCAGCTCTTTTTCTAAATCCAGGTGTATCATTTTGACTCGTGACTAGGGGAGAGAGAGAGGCGCCCCTGGGAATATGTAAGGGGCCATTATGGTTCTGTTATGCGGCCCAGATCCACAAAAGGGGTTAAGCTTTAGCACGCCTTTCCTTCCATTCATGTGACCGCTAAAGATCCACCCGGTTCTGTGGATCTGGGTCCGTGTGTGTTCTGGCTCCTTTGCCAAACCCGTTGTTTTTATTTTGTTGTTTCTCACGTTTGCAGCCTGGTCGGTACCAACGCTGCCCGGTTCCGACTGGCAGCCGGACCGGATAAAAAGCTGCTGGAGTTGGGTCTGAGAAGGGCACAGGGACCGGACGGGGGGCTCTCCGCTTCCAAATATTCCTACATGGGGGGTGAGTGTCGCTGCTAAAATAACTGAACGTGTTTCTTCTCCACTGCGGCGCTATGAAGAGAGCGCCCCCCTCGTTACGCGGGAGCAGACGCGGGGATTTAACCAGGGTCACACACACACACAGTGTGTAAACATGGTGAGCTGAGATTTCAGTGGAGCGGGGATTCCCTGTTCTCCTCCCCTCCCCCCCTCCCCCATTTTGTGTGGTCACTGCTCTTTCAACAAAAGTTTGCACAACCAGAGCCCCCCCCCCAGCCCTCCCCTCTCCTTATCATGGGGCGCTGATTCCTCTGTTCTGCTATGCAGCATCGACCTCGCAGGGGCGCTTGTGGCAGAAGAGCGCTCAAAAACCATTTCCTTTGCCGCACATCCAAAGTTACGTCATGCGTGGTGTTACCAGTGGCCCAGCGGGAAACCGAAAGGAACGCTGGGGACTTTAAATGTCACCGCCTCAGTGCACCAGTTCAGACTGACCCTTTGCTGGAGCACTGGGCTATGGGGCAGAATGGATGCTGGCACAAGCAAAGGGTCGCTGCCCAAATCATCTAAGTTGGCTAGCAGTTGGTGTTAGTCGCTTACAAAGAGCGCGCATACTGGCTGCTGGATTAAGTGTACAGGTGGATGCAGGGTCTCTGAACCAGAAGGGGAAACCTCTAACGCAGCCGTAGAGGCTGTGCATTAAAAGAAGAAATCTGCAAAGAACAATACGTTGTGCTCTTCTTGTGATAAGCCAGCGTTGGGACATTGGAACATTGTCTGAGGGCCACCGCATTAAGCTTTGATTATACGAGCTCTGGCTGGGTGTGCGCGCGATCTGGTGACGTCATAGTGGCGACGCGACCGAACGACATATGCACTGCAGGCAGGAGGCAGCCGGAGGAGACGGAGGCGTGGCCGTGAGCAGTTCGCCCTCATTGGCTGAACCGCTCGCGTGACGCGGCCGTCGCCTGAAGAAAACAAAATCCCAGTTCTGTTCTCTGGTCTGCCGCCCTGCAGGTCGTGTCTGTGCGCGCATCGCGCTTGGTAAGTAAACTTTCATTGTATTGTAGCAATTTGATACCGAGCAGCGCGTCGCCGCCGGCCACTTTGGGTATAATCACCGCCTTGGAGCCTACTGATCAAGTGGCAAGTTTTTTTTTTCCTGGTTCAAGCACAGCTGTGCACAAGGGCGGTGTTGGCAGTACTGCAAGATAACAAGCTGCCTTCAAGAGATCCAGGTTGCAGACTGGCCTAGACAAGAGACTCCTCCTCTCTGGCATCAAATCTGCAGCTTCAGCTGCACTCGCATGGGGAATGCTGGGAATTCAATGTGGAACGCATGGGTCCCTTAACGAAGCGATAAGTGTGACGCTCGAAACTGGAGATCCAGAGGAAGTCTTTCCTAGAGGATATATTATTAATGGAGTCTCCCAGAAAGGCAAGCTGTTTTCCTGTCCGTAAAGGGATAAAATATTTGATTTGAAGCCAAGTCGGCCTAACAGGAGAAGATGGCTTTAGTGCCCAGACATGATTTTATTTATTTTTTAGAAGATGAAGGCTTTTTCGGACCAGGAAGCAAAGATGTGGGAGATCCCACCCAAGAGGGATGCAGCTATTACAGGGACATAAAAATAAATAAAACCATTGCTTGTTGATGACTCAGTCTCTGGTAAGGATGCAATGGTAAGGCTCGAAGGTGTTGAGTCATTCCTGGTGACTGGGGCAACATGGAAAACTGCAGTAGCTATTGCATCCGTGTCCAAGGCAATGAAGATATGGGTCACGAAAATAGAGAAAGCTTGGGAGAAAAGTCAATAGCGTCAGTCTTGGGTGCATTGGCAGATATAAAGTTGGCAACAGATTTCACGTAAGACCACTGCAAGTGAACTTTCTAGACCAGTGGAATGGGAATCCAAAGGATCTTCAGGAAACAACATGTCCGTATTCAAGAACTTTTGAGAAGTTCAATGAAATCTACAACACAGGCGCTCCATACACGGGGTAATTTGGGTCCTGATCACCACCCATGTCAGAGGTTCCGACTAGAGTGAGTAACTTGAAGATTGATTAGAGCAAAGAAGTTGGCCATAATCCTGGAGCAATTGGCCTGCAATTGTTTTAGAGTTAAAGGTGGTGGGAAAAAGAGATCCATTCTTTTCATACGCACATAGAAGGCAAATAGGATCAAGCAATCAGACGGTAGTAAAGTACATGTCCATGAAGGAGGAACAAAGAGCAGAAGGTTGATGGTCTATTATGGTCTTAACAAGAGTCATCTGGAAGGGTAATAGAGCCATTCATATTCCAGCTAAACAGAATTTTGTGGCAGATTATTTTGGCCGCCAGGTCATTTGAGAAAAATAGAGGTTCGGTGGCCGGGCAGGAACAGACCTACTGGCCACAAGTCTCCCCAGGAAGGGGGAGTGTTTTTGCTCGCGCATTCCATCCATAAGCGATGTGGATCAATGCCGGTTTCCCATGGCATTTTTGATCCTCCTATATCTTCCGCCTGTTTTCCTTATTCCAAAACCGCTATTTTCAGTTCCGGGACCCACTGTTCCCATGATATCGTTACTGTCAACTGGGGGATCCCACGGAGGTGATCCACAGTACTCTGCGCTCTGGGCCCTCACCCTATTCCTGACATATCTGCAGGTTTATCCCCAGGACAAGAATTGATGTCTAGAAGACGCAATATGGCCACCAGAGTTATCCCCATTCCCGTGGCCAATCGAAAACTGCGAAATCAGAAGTTGCCGTTGCAGATGAGTTACCACGGCGGCCATATTGCATTTCAAGTGTTTTTGTTTTTTTACTGGTAATAAAACTTTTTGAACTGCAGAGATTTCAGAAATCTGCACTACATTTAGATAATCTATGAAATATAAATAAATTTGAGTGCATTGTTGCGGTAAGGCCCATTCAGATAACTCGTCTGTCAGAAGCTGTATGTTTAGAAAAGATCCTTCATTCTAATTTTCATCTCTCCCCATCGCTCCCCATCGCTTCCCCATCTCTCCCCATCTCTCCCCATCTCTCTCCATCTCCCAGGTTTTGACTGCACCAGTAATGTCCTGGCTGGGAAGCTCTTTGACATTCCAGTGACTGGGACTATTGCCCACTCGTACGTGGCGTCTTTCTCGGGTCCTGATGAAGTGCGGCCTCGGGTAAGTGTGTCTCCTTACTCCACGGGATCACTGCTCTGTACACATCATACTGAACAACATCGGAAAACTCTTCATGGAGGTTCGGTAGGAAGACTCTGGAGATCTCTTCAGCTTTCATTGACATTGGGGAGGACATAAGTAGGGAGAGCTGGCCGTGTGGTCATATACATGTCCAATGTGATCTCTGTGTTTCTGTTCATTTTGCGGCAGACCCTGAGGCCTGTGAAGGGGCAGGAAGGGGAGGTGGATTTTCTCTTGCTCTCTCAGACCTGTCTGGGAAAGGTGTGTGAGATCCTGAAGGTGCCCCAAGAAAACACGAATCCTGGGGAGCTGGCTGCTTTCGTATCCTACGCCATCGCCTTCCCTCTGAACTTCCTGGTGGTGGTAGACACTTATAGTGTGATGGGGTAAGAGGCCTGTGTGAGATGTGACCAGCCTTGTGAATGGTAGAGGATGGGAGGGGGAATAGAAGTTTGTGGGTTCTATTCTAGGCTTATCCGTTAACACTCCTTGTTACCCCAAACTCTACCCCTGTTCTTCAGGCAGCTATGTTACATTGTCAGCGTTTTCAGTGTAGGACGTATCGTGCCTGCATTATTTTACTGTGCCCGGGACTGTATTTACTAGTAGCTTTAAAGCTACAATCCGTCTTCATTTGCAAAAAATTCAATAAAAATGTAAAAACAACTTCATCTAATTCGCTTCCCCCAACGTGTTTCTTATACAACACTTTTTAGAGGCAGTTATCACAGAGATGTTTGCATACATAGTTGTATTATGTGATATGAAATGTGAGGTTTTACCTAAATTGATTGCTATCATTTGAGCCTTGTTCCCGTAGTATTAACTCCCCTAATATGAGCTTCCCTTACGCACACATACATACATATTGACGCATACATACACATTCACGCATGCATACATACACACATACATACATACAAACATACATGCGTGTGTATATATAGATATTATTTATTCATCATCATCATTGGACAAAGATGATACTCTACTAGATTCCAATTGGTGTCAAAAGTCCAAGACGCCGCCAAAAAGTAAGATGGGAGGATGAAATCAGAAAATGTGGTGGAACAACGTGGAGATGAGAGGTTTGTAACCGTAGTACCTGGAGGATCATTGGTGGAGGCCTTCATCCAGCAGTGGGGTGGTGAGGGCTGAAGATGGTCGATGATGATCTACATGAGTGAAAAACCATATCCATCCACCAGGCACAATGACATATCGTGCTCGGGGCAGAGTTCGCTATATATATATAATATCATACACTGTAGCTTTGCACTAACAACTAGTTTTTGTAGCCACTCAGAATGGAGTCTTCTTTACTAAACACGGATTGGAAGAAGTGATGTCACAGGTGATGGCTCTAACGACTTTCCATTTCAGTGACATCTCTCTCTGTTCTTGGCAGGAGCGGAGTCCCAAATTTCTGCGCAGTGGCCCTGGCTCTGCACCAGCTCGGGTACCAAGCGACGGGGCTGCGTCTGGACAGCGGAGACCTCTCCAAGCAGTCGATGGAGATCAGGAGGATATTCCGGGTCTGCGCATCACAGTGAGTTATCATCATGGCGAGTACAGTATGAGCATATCACCCCCCCCCACACACACTGACGCAGTCTTTCCCCCCTCCCCACTGACACTTTCTCCCCCTCCCCACTGGCACTCTCCCCCCCACCCCCCACACTGATGCTGTCTTTCCCCCCCTCCCACTGATACTCCCTCCCACTGATACTCCCTCCCTCCCACTGATACTCCCCCCCCTCCCACTGATACTCCCCCCCCTCCCACTGATACCCCCCCTCCCACTGACACTCCCCCCTCCCACTGACACTCCCCCTACCACTGACACTCCCCCTACCACTGACACTCCCCCCTCCCACTGACACTCCCCCCTCCCACTGACACTCTCACCGCTCCTCCCTGCTGACACAGCCCCCCCTCCTCCCCACTGACACTCCCCCCTCCCCTCACTGACACTCTCTTCCCCCCCTCACTGACACTCTCTTCCCCCCTCACTGACACTCTCTCCTCCACCCCCCACTGGCACACTCTCTCTCCCCCTCTACTGTCTGTCTCCCTCTCCTTTGCTCCTCTCCCCCTTATTCTTTTCCAGTTTTTAGGCTTCCTCATGGACACCCGACAGTGAGGGCAGGACAGCCCTGGGGCTCTAACCCCGCTCTCTTCCCCCTTATTCTTTTCCAGTTTTGAGGCCCCTTCCTTTGAGAATGTGTCTATTGCTGTCAGTAACAACATCAGTGAAAGGAGCCTGAAGCATCTGGCGCAGAAGGTAAACGCAGGAGGTTCAGGGTAACCTCAGGTCACAGGGTACATTTTGTCCTGACGCTAACCTTACTCCAATCATAGGCAATTCACTCTATTTCTCTTTTGCTTTTTATTATTAACTTTCTGTCTTTGTCTGTGCTTGTGTAGCCCTGGTAAGATTTTGGGCTATATTTCTATCCTCCTCCTGAGCAGTAATCCATGTAAAGGGCAGGTTTGCCAAGAGTTATCATGGGGTTTCCCCACCTCAAGCACTGGCCCTAAAATGGTGAAGGTAGGTCACTTGACCGTGTTTCCAATCAAGAGACACAGGGGTGGTGCCTGCTGAAACCATAAAGAGCAGTGTACTTCCTATTTAGTGTGTTCTAGAGGCTAGAGTTAGTGTGTGTGATTAGAGTGAGAAAGGAGCTAGCAGCCTGATGAGTAGGGCTGATAGCAGCCTGATGAGTAGGGCTGATAGACATAGATAGGTGGACCAAGTACCTCTCACCCTGCTTAGGGGGTGAGGGAAGAGCTAGCCCCTCTCTGGGTGCCCCTGAGGCCCAGAGTGGAGGCAGGGACATCCTAAGGGAGTACAGCTGGCTGGCTGTCTCATATGTGATACCTGTCTGCATGCTGTGAAGAGAGACAAATAAAGAGCTACTGCTAATTATAAGAGACTTGTGTGTGAGACTAGAATCTCTCATCCCTGGAAGGGGATTCTGCGGTAGGGATTCCACCCCGTATCCCTGGGGCCTACTACAGATGGAGGCGCTGCACCATTGAAGAAACCAGTCCTGTTGTCCCCCATGTCACCGCGGGAGACTCGGGCCCTCCTGTTGCCAGCAGGTAAGCACCACACACAGACATGTAGCCAGACCATGAGACACCCTAGGGTACCCGATATGAGGTTGGGGGGGAGGGTCGATGGGCTACAATTGGAGGCGCTGCTGAGATAATCAGGACAGGTTTTCAGCGAAGCAGAGCTGAAAGTAGTATGTACACTTTCAGAGCAAGTGCTGCAGAAAAAAGGGCATTTTTGGAGACTAGGGGTAGTCAGGAGAGACTGTTCTCTTGCAAAGTACACCCTAGGTGCCCTAAGAGGGTGATGTAAATGTGGGTACACTTGGCTATAGCTGTCCTAGTCGCCTTGAGGCAGATAGTGTAGGATTCCTGTGGGGGTAGCATGGTTAACTTGGGACAGGAACTTCAGCATAGGGTCTGCACTATGAGTGGCCAAAAAGTAGGTTGACGCCAAGTACTGCTGGAAGTCCCAATACACTAGCCAGTACCCAGAAAACACACCACAGAGTGCTTGTAATGAACCGTCAGCGAGTGCGGTGTACAAGGAGAGAGTTCTGCCTAGCCTGGGGTATGCCATGTGTTTTTATCACTGGTTAGAGCACTATTGAGAGTAGTGAGTGCATAGGAACGAGTTGCACTTCAGACACTGAGCATAGCACTGTCGTGGGCTTAGAGGGCTCACTAAAGATGGCGGCGATAGATACATGTGCTCTGCGGGGCATGGAGGAGGTTAAAATGGCGACTGTGGTGCCATTCACTGCAACGCGTGTTGCAGCCGATCCAAAATGGCGACTCCCGCCAAGCCTAGATCGCGCCTGTGCTGCGTGCAAGCAGGCTGTGCGAGAGATGTGGAGAGAAATGTGCAACTTTGGCGCCAAAACCAGAACCCCAGCTAAAAGAAGGGAGCGGCGCCAAAACTGTAGCCGCGCCCACCTGTGCAGTGACTGGCCAAAGAACGAGCCCATGTCACCCCGACTCTACCATCCACCAGAGGGAGGGGGCATGCCGAGAACCAATCACAACGGTCCTCCCAAGCGGAAGGAGGGACAGGAAGTGAGACTGAGGAACCTCACTCTTGCTTGACTGACGACAGAGAACGAGCTACTTGTCGAACAAGCAAGCTGATTGAACCAACCCCTGCGCAAAAGATGGCTGACTTAAGCATGAATACTTATCAGCTTCCAGGAGGCTTCCTGGTTGTCGAGGTTGATGGCCGCGAGTATCTGCGGTGCCTGTGCATTCAATGCAGGTTACCTGGACCGGCCCCAAGTACTACAGCACTGTGCCAACAGTGTGGCATTTTCTACCTCTGGCCTACCAAGCCATACCCTACTATTGTGACGCCGCGAGATGCCTCTACAGCGACGCTGATAGAAGTGGAGGAGGAGGATGCGAAGGCTGCCCTGATCCCATATATCACCCCTGCGGTATGGATCCAGGCCCAGCTACTAAGAAGTTCCCCGACGGAGAGGAGAGCAACCGCAGTGGAGGTACCGGAGCGGGCCCGTTTCACACCCTATACCCACTGGCGGTGCAGCACGGACCAGATGTGGGTCCCCAGCAGAGGTGCCATTGCCGTCCTCGTCGGACGATGAGAGAGCCTGTCATCGGTGGTGATGCGCCGGCCGGCGGACCACCCCAGCGGTGAAAGACAGAGTCCACTTTCCGAAGAGACGGAGCAGATGAGTCCGGAGACCCCCCCGATGGCGAGCGCTGGTGCAGTCTGAACCGCGTAGAAGTCCCACGGCCGTGGCGACTCCCAGTGTGGCGGAGATGGGACCCGAGACGGCTCCGGAGGAACCGCAGAGCATCGCAAGACAGCGGAGCGGTAAGATGACTCCACCACCCCCTTACTTCCGCCAGGTGAAGGAGGAACCTGTGGAAAGAGAGAGGCTGGAGGCCTACCTGCCCGTCCGCGATTCTGACGGTCCACCACCGCCCCTTATGGTGAGTGACGCACTTCCAGTGCGGGACCAAGAGGCGGATGGAGACTCCGCGACAACCCATGATGACGTCACTTCAGGGTCGACATGGAGCAGAGGCCCGGAAGCCTTAATCGCCTCGTTGAAGAGAGCCGGTCTAGAGGAGAAGTTTGAGAAGTTCAAGGCACAAGTGGCTAAGCGAGGAGCCAGGCACGCTCCAGCCAGAGACAGCAAGAGAGCACCTACCGGTCGTTGCACCGCCCGACTAAGAGACACTGTGATGGACTATGGCGATCCTATGGTCACCTCCAATAGCGCCATTGCCCCGGCCACTGTCCCTGCCCCGTCACGTTCTATGCCACCGGGTCCTAGTGGTAGTAAGCCGATTAAGACGCCCAAGTTTTCTACTGATTGGCGGGATTGGGTCTCGAGTGATGAGGGTTCTGATGGGGAGATACCACTGTCGTGTGTTATACCTGTACCTAACCCCACTGTGTTTAACCCTGTACCTAGAGGTAGGGCTCGAGGGTTCCAGTCGTCTGCTAAAGCTAAAGCGGGTCCTGTAAGTCCTAAGGCACCCAAAATGAATCCCACAATATACACAAATGTCATCAGAGGGAGGCGTAAAGGCTCGCACTCTACTGAGAGACATCTGGTGTGTCCTCAAGAGCTGATTCAGAGGAATGTATGAGTGTGTCATCCTCATATGAGCACCGAGACAAATGGTGGGCACCGTTATTCACTGGTTATGATGAAGGGATGAACCGTACAAGGTTTGTGCTAATAAAGAATGATATAGTAGATCACTGGTGGGATGTAGACACCTACTCCAGGCAGGAGGTTGCTGAAGAACTAGACAATAGATGGAGAGAAATTATGCAGAAAGTAATAACACCCAAAGGTCTTATATGATGACATTGCGCCTGAGGAGCCAAGTACTGGGTACTGCCAGGAAAGGCTGGGAACCGAAAACTTACTAAATTAAGCCGAGCAGATAGAGCCATAGTGGCGAGATACCGACAGTCTCATGGGTATGAGTTCCCATATGTACCAGAGCCAAGAATGCAGGAGATTGAGGATCAGAGAGACACCTGGCTTAGAGATACTGCCATTGAATGCCTACGTATTAAGTGTGGTCACTCTGCTTATCTGAAGGAAGACAAGATATGTTCCTTAATGAGAGTTTGGAGTACAGGCAGGAACATATTCATGCACAAGAAAGGCCGGAGAATGGGCCTATTCAACCCTTCTTTGTTAATATTGTGGATCATAATGGACGGGACATAATGAAGCATGACCCTCGCCATTATTACTGAATTAAGGGTTCTCCATGTTGGGAGTTTTCCGCTGTTATGTCACCATCTGGGTGTTACAGTCTGTGATGCAATATATTCATTTCATTGTTGTATTTTCACAGGTTGTTCACCTGCAGGATGGCCCAGCAAATTAGGTCCAAGTGGGGACCATTGGATTCCACCTGAGGGAGAGTGTAGCCCTGGTAAGATTTGGGCTAAGATTTTGAGCAGTAATCCCTGTTAAGGGCAGGTTTGCCAGGAGTTATCATGGGTTTTCTCCACCTCAAGCACTGGCCCTGAAATGGTGAAGGTAGGTCACCTGACCGTGTGTCCAATCAAGAGACACAGGGGTGGTGCCTGCTGAAACCATAAAGAGCAGTGCACTTCCTATTTAGTGTGTTCTAGAGGCTAGAGTTAGAGTGTGTGATTAGAGTGAGAAAGGAGCTATAAGCCTGATTAGTAGGGCTGATAGACATAGATAGGTGGACCAAGTACCTCTCACCCTGCTTAGGGAGTGAGGGAAGAGCTAGCCCCACTCTGGGTGCCCCCGAGGCCCAGAGTGGAGGCAGGGACATCCTAAGGGAGTACAGCTGGCTGGCTGTCTCATATGTGATACCTGTCTGTATGCTGTGAAGAGAGACAAATAAAGAGCTGCTGCTAATTATAAGAGACTTGTGTGTGAGACTAGAATCCCAGGGAGGGGATTCTGCGGTAGGGATTCCACCCCGTGTCCCTGGGGCCTACTACAGATGGAGGCGCTGCACCATTGAAGGAGAACGAAGGCATCCACCCCAGAAACCTGTCCTGTTGTCCCCCATGTCACCGCGGGAGACTCAGGCCCTCCTGTTGCCAGCAGGTACGCACCACACACAGACATGTAGCCAGACCATGAGACATCCTAGGGTACCCGATATGAGGTTGGGGGGGGGGGGAAGTCGATGGGCTACACTTGTATTATTTGTTAACTTATCTACAAATTGTATGTACCATTTTGGCGATTATCAGACACACCAGTGCTCAGCCTCTGAATAAGAGAGGCCCGGGGGTTCACCGAGGTTCTCTGTTCTATACCCAACTGGAGTGGTCTGAGTAAAGTAATGCACGGGTATGTCATCTTTTTGTATGATTTTATACTTAAAGGAAGCATCTAACACTGATATTTCTTTATTTTGTACATTTTGGATGTCTGAAAAACTCAATAAATAAAAAATTGTAAAAATAAATAAATAATCCCCAGCCTTATTAACATGCTCCTCCCCTAGCACAGAAGATTCCTCTTTATTGAGGTGCAATCCGTCCATACCATAATGGTAGCACCTCTCAGAAAAGGACTCACGGTGCACTAAAAACCCCAGACCCTCCTTCCTACACCACTTCCTTAGCCATGCATCAACATCCCTAAGTTCCAACTGTCTCCCTCCGGTAGCGCATGGCACTAGTAGTATTTCAGAAACTACTATCTTGTAGGTCCTTGCCTTAAGCTTGCGGCCTAGATCCCTGAAATTATTTTTTAGGACCCTCCATCTTTCTCTAACTTTTTCATTGGTGCCAACATGTACCAAGACCTCCAGTTCAGTCCCAGCCCCTCCTAACAATCTGTTGACCTGATACAGAATGTTTGCAGAAACCGAGCCCCCGGGACACGGCAAACTGTTCGGTTCATGCGGTCACGGCAACAAATTGACCTCTCTACCCTCCTAATAATGGAGTTCCCTACCACCACAACCTTTCATGTTCTCCTTGTATCCTGAGTCCCCTCTGTGCTGGAGGAACTATCCCCCTGATTGCTAGAAGAATCGGTCTCCCCCAGCCTTGCCATTCCTGCCTTGATACCCCCAATATCTTCACTCAATCTGGCAAATCCATTGGGATGGGTCAGCTCAGAACTGGCCTGCCTCTTTCTCTTCCTCCTTGCTTTCCCTTTGAACTGTTGCCCAGCTACCTACCTGCTCCTCACTCACAGCTAACCCCTGTGCCCCACTAGAACCAGCCAGGGCCTGCTAAGTGAGCACTAAACTCCATTCAAGATTGTTGACCACCTGCTCACACAGAGGTATGTGCCCTGGAACAGCTGCTCCAATTGCACATACATGTGGCAAGATGTGCATTGATTGGCATTCTCAGTCCTGCTCATTGTTGCAACTATGGAGTATAAAGTGCTAATCAGTTACTGTACTTTAATATCCTTCGTTTCCCACCTTTCTTGTTTCCCAACTCCTTGTTCTAACTCCTCACTTCATACACAGCTGCACTTCAAACACAGCTGCAATTCCATTCACACAGGTTAGCCCTCCCTGAAAAAGGTTTGAGCAAAAGTTCCTTAGGTACAAGTTGGAGTGTTAGGAGTATTATACGTGGCTGATGCTTCATTGACTCAACATTAGGTTGTGGTCAGTTTCCTGAAGGCAATAAATAGAATAAAACAAGCATTTAGATTCCGGATACCCATGGTGCTAACAATGGTGATAAATCTGCCATGTGACCCTCTGGAGAGCTGTCCACAAGACTTGCAAAGTTGCAATAATTTCCACCAGACATATTGAGGAACTGCAATGTCTGTTTTGTAAAGAGGCTTATCTGCTATAGTTTTAGGATAACGCAGTACTAAGGACATCACACTGTTGGGCGTCCACTTGGACCAAGAGACTCTTTTGCCCGAATCCAAAAAATGAAAAGTAGCTAACACTTTATAACCTGGATCTCCTGAGGGTACCTAAATGTCATCCTCGACGTACTGGACAATTCAGGCAGACAGATCTTTTGTTTATCCTATTTTGTGGTCGAAGAAAGAGAGGATTTTCAATCAATAGCTACAATTTCAAGATGGATTACAAAATACATTAGAAAAAGCTTAACAACCAACAAGTACGTTCCAGTGGGACATTCCACGAGGGCAGCAGCCTCTTCCTGGGCAGAATGGGGCCATGTCTCTCATAAAGGGCATCTGCAAAGCAGCAATGTAGTGGTCACTGTGACGAGCAAGGGTAACCAGGCTATATAATAAAGGTTGAGCCCTCTGGTTACCCTTGGGCCCCATGGGTCCCTGCCAGCTACTTAGCTCTATAAGCCAGGGGCCAGGTACCATCACATGCACAAATTAAAGTGTCCCCTGCTTTTCCTCTTTCCATGTTCCCTTTGTTCCAGACTCATGAAACTTTGTGTGTAAGTTTTAGGTGGGACATTTGGGTAAGAATGCAATTATTTTGTTTGCAGGAGTTCGGAGGCAGGAGCTACCGGGAGTACCTTAATTCTACCCGACGAGCAGACATGATTTACCGGTACGCGGGTAGAATTACACCATGGCTGTCCAGTGTCCCCCAGACTCCTGGTTTTCGAGCTCGGATATCTGTCCTACTTCCCTTACAGTCATGAGTCTCCCCAAAGTCCCTCATGTATTACAATATGTTTTACGTGCTTTATACATGTAATATAAGGCTCTATGTAGTCGACCATGGCATCTGCTTAAGGTGCCAGCAAGTCTGCATAGAGTCCGCAGTTCAAAGGAGAGACGGGATGTTGAAAGTGCTAAGTGGCCAGGGCAGGGCGGAGTACTGGGTCCGGAGAACGGAGACCCCCTGCGGGGAGGCGACTCTGGTCTGCCAGACTTAGTGGAGCCTGCCCAGTAGGTGGCAATGGGTTGGCCGTGGGAAGCGGCGGAATGTCGGTGTGTTTCCCGTTGGTTGATTCATATGTCCCACACACAGGGCATCCTGAGCCGGCTTGACACGCACCATTCCCTGGTCAGCCTCAGAACGAGCCCCTGCTTCTATTGGCTGGTGGGAGAGAAGTCCCACGCTCTGATTGGTCGCTCATCCTACCTCCATGCTAAGGATAGCTTAGCGGAGTGTATGTAAGGAGGAGACCGACTCAGAGAACCAGACCATCCAGACCATCTGGTGACCTGTGTCGATGAAGCTAAGGAGGGCTTTTCAAAGTTGCTCTGTTGTGAATAACAGAGCAGCTGGCTTCGTTCTGAAGCTAGGAAAATTTGCCTCACAGAGACTAAGTCCCGTCTTTTGCGCACAAGTTCTGAGAATCGAAAATAGCGGGCGCGGCTGGGAGCTGAAGCTGAAAAGAGGACCAGGAGAACTGGGTGTATATCCCGGTCAGGGTAAGCTCACCCAAACGGGCGCCCTGTACCTAGGAAAGCCTAGATCTATCCCCCAGACCCCAGTAAGTGTATTTTTAACTGTTCCTTGTGGAATTCTTCTTGTTGTACGTGGGTTTACCAAAATAAATTGCAATGTGTTTTTACCATCTTGTTTTGCCTAATGTCTGATCCTGGTAATATAGAAATGGTGTTAAAAGTTCCTGGTCCCGTGAAAGTCACCACACACTTTCATAAACATTGATGTACACGCGTCTGCAGATTCCTCGTCTGTCAAAGTCCTGCAAGCGGCAGTGATATCGCGGCACGGAGTGTCTGCACTTTCCATGCCTCTTTTATGGTTCACACTATGTTAATTCCCGTAGCATGTCCTACCACGGGAAGACTCCCAAGATAAAGGACTGTTCCTTTTGCTGCTCTCTTTTTCCTGTAGGTTTCTATAGCAGTACATGATTCCCCCGCTATAAGTAATATTCCTTTTGTGGTCTCTGAATAAATGTCATTGCATGCAGTCTTTGTTTCTCTATCAATTTCTCTATGTAAGGGAAATATTAGGACCAGAGGAGGGATGAGTTCCAGGGCAGATATCTTCTCTACCCATGCAATGTGGCTGGTCCCTACCTATATGAATAAGTAGCGTCTTCCATAGCATAGCGCAGTGTTTTATAACCAGGGTTCCCCGGGCGTCCCTAAAGGGTTCCCTGCAATTTTCAGGTCATTTGAAAATGTTACCAACTACAGAAGAATTTACAATGTATCTGATCTCAGACGCGCTATTAGAGAGGGTTGGGGTTCCTTACAATGCATCTGATCTCAGACGCGCTATTAGAGAGGGTTGGGGTTCCTTACAATGCATCTGATCTCAGACGCGCTATTAGAGAGGGTTGGGGTTCTGCAGAATTTCACAATAGAATTATAAGGTTCCGTTATCCAAAAATAAGCCTGGGAGCCACAGGACAGCGTGGGAGCCACAGGACAGCGTGGGAGCCACAGGACAGCCTGGGAGCCACGGACACCGTGGGCTGCCACGGACACCTACAGGAAAGGAAAATAGCGCGTGTTCATTTCCTTTTTATCATGAAATCTGCAAGTGGTTTTCATTTTAGGAGAAATATTTTTTTAAAAAGCAACAAAAACTTGCAGGGACTCTGGGAAACGAGCAGAGCTGTGCAAATATCGTGCAAATTGGTTTAGAACGGTATCCGTGACCATTGCAACCTCGACGTGACTGCAGACTAAATCCTTAATAGGAATAATTAAAGCATGCGTTGTGAAACCTACGTTAACGGTACAGAGCGCGCCGCACAGCTGAACAGCGTCAGTAACCACAGAAGTGTTTGTCTATCAGGCTGCGTGTTGGATTTGATCCGCATTTTCTCTTATCTCCCCCCCCCTTCTCTTCCCTCCCCCCTTCTCTTCCCTCCCCCCCCCCTTCTCTTCCCTCCCCCCCTTCTCTTCCCTCCCCCCCCTTCTCTTCCCTCCCCCCCTTCTCTTCCCTCCCCCCACCTTCTCTTCCCTCCCCCCTTCTCTTCCCTCCCCCCCTTCTCTTCCCTCCCCCCTTCTTTTCCCTCCCCCCCCTTCTCTTCCCTCCCCCTTCTCTTCCCTCCCCCCCTTCTCTTCCCTCCCCCCCCTTCTCTTCCCTCCCCCCCTTCTCTTCCCTCCCCCCCTCCCTTCTCTTCCCTCCCCCCCTTCTCTTCCCTCCCCCCCCTTCTCTTCCCTCCCCCCCTTCTCTTCCCTCCCCCCTCCCTTCTCTTCCTTCTCTTCCTTCTCTTCCCTCCCCTTCTCTTCCCCTTCTCTTCCCTCCCCCCCCCTTCTCTTCCCTCTGGCAGGAGAATGAAATTAACGTGGTTGGAGTCGGCACCCACCTGGTGACCTGCCCCCTCCAGCCCTCGCTGGGCTGTGTCTATAAGGTGAGCGTCTCTTCCCACGTCCTTCTGATAAGAGACCAGGGGGAAGGACTCGGGGAGCCGCTGTCCAGATTTGGGACCACGTTATAGGGGGCGCTAGGACATGATTGAATGAAGCCAATGTTTGGGTTCCCTTATAAACGTAGACATTGAAAATATTATTCCGCATGATGCAGTCAGTCTGTGTTTTCAACGTTCTTCGCCTCTAGTTTAGATGTTATTTTTGTATGTGTATCTCTTACTTGTACATCACCATCCATGTACATAGGGCTTTACTGCAGTAATACACATGACAAAATATTGTGTCCCCAAGAGCTTACAATCTAAGTGGTAAGTAGGGAGAGCTTGGGGACTTTAGGGGGTGTTATGGTAGGTGTGTCTGGTAAATGCATATGAGGTGTATTATAGTATCAGCCAAGGAAGCTATTCAAACGTTTCCTTAAAGAGGCATGTTTTAAGATAGGCCCTAAAGGTGGATAGAGAGGGTGCTTTTTGGATATTGAGGGGAAGGGTATTCCAGAGACGTGGGGCAGTCGGTGAGAGAGGTTTTAGGCGGGAGAGGGCTTTAGGTACAAAAGGAGCAGAACGCTAGAGCCGTGCAGGCGTGTAGCGAGAAATTAGAGCTGAGATGTAAGAAGGGGCAGGGTATACACCCCAAAAAGAATGAACTAGCACTCACCCTGTCTAACACAATTCTGCTAGAGGTGCTAGGATCCTGCATCCACAGCGCACGAAGCATACAACTATACAACAACCAAACTGCATCAGCACGCAAAAATAATAACGAAGGACTTCCGTTCTCCTTTTGGTCTCAACAAGTTTCTTCTTTAATGTATCTAAAAAAACAGCAATACAGAAACAAGCAGCACTCCCAGAGAAAGGAAATGTTAGCCGGCGCCTACAGTTACATGCGCACAACAGAGCAACGTTTCCAGGCCCCCTGACCCCCTCCCGTGGATTACTGCGACTTGGAACCCATGTGGTAGCCACCGCCACAGACGTATCAGAGTCTCTGATCCACTGCTATAGCAATTTAGCACATGACATTTTACTATAACCAGTATAATACAACTGGCTTCCTGATATCCCAGTATATTTGATATGGGCACTGGGACACTCGCGTCCTCCGGCAAGCACTGGCAGCCTTTAACACGGGCTCCTTTATCTTAGAGTCCATAACTGAATCTACCTACTGCCTCGCAGGGACTCGTTAGCACTGGACGCTATTCAGTGCAGGGGCTGGCGCTGCTTGTCTGTGTGCATTGATTAACGCTATTGATACAATAGTGTTTTTTTGTGTGTGGGTTTTCTCCCACGAACTTCCGTTTACTGCCGTTTTTCATGCGCTGCACAGGTTGTAATATTATGTTTTCTATGCGATATATCGATAAAATTAGTTCTATATTTAGTGGCGGTTGATTCTTTCCTATCAATTCCCCGATCGCGCCGCTCCAGCACGTTAATTAAATAGAGCTGAGCAGGGACCATGTCTGTGTTTGCATGGGAAATGATAGCTGCTTAAAGCCCTCAAACCGCGTACATCACCTATGGACCAAGGCTTGAAGTCTGTTTGAAGTTATCAGTCATAATTGCATTATCTTTCTGTATGATCCCCCTGTTTGTATGGTATTATGTCACTGTGCAGTAAGAGGGATACTCTTTGGGGCCATATTTACTAAACAGCCCAATCCACAAAACAATTTCCGGCTTTGCTTATTAATAGGGCCCATTTAAGTTAATGGGCTAAAAGGTGTCTATTGGTTTGGAAGGTTGTCTTATGGTGTAGCACTACTTAGTGAGTATGTCCTTTTTTATAGCCCATGCATCTACATGGCCTGTGAGATGTCTTTGGGCGCCGGATGGTGTCTCGTGACGTGGTGTTGCCCGGCCCAGTAAAAACGTCTTTGAGTGGCACTCTGATTCCTGCGTTTCCTTTCTCGCAGCTGGTCCAGGTGAATGACAGCCCTCGAATGAAGCTGAGCGAAGATCCGGAGAAAACCACCATTCCCGGCAGCAAGGCGGTGTACCGGCTTTACGACAGTGCTGGTGAGTAGAGGCAGATGTACGTGTTGGGTGCTACCAGTTTGGTATGTGTCTCTGCGTGAACGCTATGTCCTTATTACCATCCTGTGTGCTAATCCCGGTCAGTCATTGAGTGGGTAGGGAACCAGTGATACCCCGTCAGCAATGGACATGCATTAGCTTGTAGAATATAATACCGGGCACAATGGAATAACCACAAAATGCCGGTGATGGGAAAGTGGAGACTAAAGTAGTTTGGGGGAAATTTCAGGGCCAACATTTTTTTAAATCAAAATACTGACAATTGTCAGAATGGAAAGTGATTGTGAAGAGCTTTGCATAGGTCTGCAATGAGACCGGGGATGACAAAGCATTCATGTTTCATATTCACTAAAGGTGCTAAGCTACTGTAAGCACCTCCTAACATTTTAATGGGAATTGTGTTGTGCTAAAGCCTAGCGCCATTTAGTGAATATAGGCCTATACATCAATACATGTATTAATAATAGTGTTTTAACGCACTAACCCGTTTTGTGCTCCCAGCTGCATTTTATTATACGAAGATTTTCTTGCTCTAGTTTTTATATACAACTTTTTTTTTAGTTTTTTATACAAAATAAAAATGATGCTTTAGTGCCTAGAACCCATAGAATAAAAGCAGGGGAAGTCTAGATCAGCAATCTCATTGCATACAGAATAGTTTACAAACGGTTGGGTTTACAAACTATGGGTAATTAAATATTAATTAATTAAGCGTAACACCCCTATCCCACCTGGCTGCCACAGATGGGGTGTACATGAATAACAGTGTCTCTGATGTTACTCCTATGCAGGGAACTCCCGTGGAGTCCCTCTCCCCATGGATAGTAAAGCTGGAACCTGGCCTGACTCCCAGGGTTCTGAGCCCCCCTGGGGGTAGGACATCCCCAACACAACTCCTTGTGAACTGAAGGACCTACATATTAATGCCAAGGGGGTGGCCACCCCCCCTTGCCCCAGTAACTGGGAAGATCTGGCTGTAGCAAAGCCACTCATCCAGTCATGTGATCCAACTGCTCACAAGTGGACATGTGACTAGAACTGTAACATAAAAGTAACAACATAACATAACTGGGGATGTGATCTCCCCTGCCAAGCATGGCAACTAGTTAACCCTGGCACTGCCTGCAGCTTTACCAGGGCTGACATGCAGGGCAAGGGGAAAGAATCTAGCAGGGTGCTACATAAGGATACTTCTACTTGTCTGATCTGTGTAAACATGATTCCAACTACCTATATTTACGTATTGAACATGCCATTGCCATTACACACTGTCTAACGAAGAATGGTACTATGGATTATGTCACTAAAAGATATTTAATGTGAACAAAAGATAATGCAGAGACAGCAGTAACATAATGCAACAACAATGATAATGGGGTAAATACAATAGAGAAAATGGACAGGGGGGGAAGAAAAAGTAACAAATAAGTACACCAGGGGTAGGTTCACAAGGAGGGCAACGTAACGTTTCGGGGGGATACCCCTTTCTCAAGCCCATTCCCTCAGGTCTGGAATGACCATGACGTACTTCCCTTTATCCCTACTGCCCCAATGTCTAATGAAGAGCTCAGAACAAAAGTCAGTGTACTGCTATAAACTAGCAAGGTAAGTCCTGGCTACACCAATAGTAATGAGCAAAAAATGAATGAAGATCGGACCTTCAGGTGACACGACCATTTCTCTCTCTGAAATCAGCTCTCCTGCTTCAGTGCACACCACAGCACACCACTGAAGCAGGAGAGCTGATTTCAGAGAGAGAAATGGTCGTGTCACCAGAAGGTCCGATCTTCATTCATTTTTTGCTCATTACTATTGGTGTAGCCAGGACTTACCTTGCTAGTTTATAGCAGTACACTGACTTTTGTTCCGAGTTCTTCATTAGACATTGGGGCAGTAGGGATAAAGAACCTCATGGTCATTCCAGACCTGAGGGAACGGGCTTGAGAAAGGGGTATCCCCCAAAACGTTACGTTGCCCCCCTTGTGAACCTACCCCATGTGTACTTATTTGTTACTGTTTCTCCCCCCCCCCGTCCCTTTTCCCTATTGTATTTACCCCATTATCATTGTTGTTGCATTATGTTAATGCTACGTTGCATCACTCTCTGCATTATCTTTTGTTCACATTAAATATCTTTCAGTGACATAATCCATAGTACCATTCTTCGTTAGACAGTGTGTGCTGGGACTTTTTTTGTGGTAGTATTGGTTAGGGGGTTTGGGTCCCCCTAGTCCCGTTGGCACCCTGCAATTTAATTTATATATTCTACAGAGTGCGGTCTACTCTATATATATATTATGCCATTGCCTTTAGTTCACTTTGGTCCTAGGAAGGACAGACCGTTAACATGCCCCTTTATGGCTGTTCTGTATCTGCATAAGGAGCCGACTAAACAGTGTCACTATAAAAAGGGACGACGGGAAGGCCTAATGGGCTGTATGGGGCTTCTGTCTGTGTCAACATGTCACTCGGTGTCAACACGGACTTTGTCACTCGGACGTTTCATGGACAGACTCATGTGCCATATATCTCTTGTGCCATTAATGATGTTACTGGAGTTAGGAGGGCAGACTCAATGGTAAAGTTTGTCTCTGTGTCACCTTGAGATTGAGGATGAGTCCACGGCCATATATCTCTTCTGTTTATAACATGTTACCCTGCAATGGGAGGGACAGGCTCGATGGGCCATGCCAATGTTTCCTCGTGTCCTTTGCCATGCTGTGATGAGAAGATGGGTCACCGCTCTTTCCTGTCACTATGTCACGAGAGGACTTTGCCTTGTTCCCTACATCAGGTCACCCAATCCTGGACCTCATGGCGCTGGCGGAGGAGCCACCTCCAGAGGTCGGAAAGGAAGTCGAATTCCACGAGTTGGGGAATACTACAGAAACGAAGATGGTGACACCGATCCACGCCGAACTCCAGCACCACATCTACATTAAAGATGGACAGGTCCCTTACTATACTCACTACTATGTTATTCCTATTACACTCACCGCACAATTAACCATAACGCTGACTATCGGAATCTCGCCAGCTAATAGCAAAGCAAAAAGTACATTATTTTAGCACATGTCCAACTGCCAATATCAGTCCCATGGCTGGACCGGCCTGTTAGTACGTGAAACATAACATTTGCGCTCAAACACCAGCGTTCCATGACTATGGTGGCTGAGAGAGTTCAAACGTGGCCCATTATTCACTGCATACCTGGACCACCGAAGACACCCTACACCTTCTGGCACCACGGGCGTTGGCCAAACTCCGGCAGCATAGAAAACTGACTAGAAGGAGCAGCGCTATTTTAGCTGATGAGGTGGTGTTTGTCCAGGTGTTTGTAGGTTCAGTACCTGCCTGTGCCACCTATAAAATATGTAAGTATGCATTATCATTTTGTGTTTGCAGCTACAGAGTGACCAAACCCTTCCACATATCCAGGAAATCCGATCGTACGCCCAGCGGTCTCTAAACATGCTCAGCCAGGGGCACAAACAGTTGGAAGACCCACAGCCATACAGGGTAAGGGACTTCATATCCAATTTTTAGGATACATTCATACACAGGATACATAGGATACGCTGTTTATACACACTATAAACATGTATATTCTGTATATATTTATTGATTGATTTGTTGATATGAGGAATAGTTGTGTGCTATTTATTTAGTGTTTGGGTGATGGTGAGTCTCAGAGTATTAACTTTACATGTATTATATAAATATATACCAGTATTTTTGTACTTGATATTGATATGGTGTATGCAGGATAAGCACTTTTTACATTTGTTTGATGTTTTGCTGTTGGTTATAAGGGTTTTGTCATTAGCATAAATAGTATTTTCGAAATGGCTGAATTTTTACTCTTCCCCCAAAAAGTGATGTCCAGTATTACACCCCATAAAGCAACGTCCTGCTTCTCCCAGCCCCCCGACCACACTTTCCTGTGGTCTGCATGGGTCCTACATTGCGAATATTCCCTGAGCGAGGAGAAATAGTATTGATCGTAAAGATTGTGACAATGTCATTGTCTTACGTTAACCCATCTAACTGTACTAAAAGCAAAGCTGTGGCTGCTTTTGGTTTCTCTGGATACAATTCACAAAACTCTCTTCTCTGGAGTCTTTGGGGAGGTGTTTGTCAATGAGCTGTGTTCTTTACCCTTCTCCCACCCTGACCTGATCACAGTAAAGGTTAGTGGAGGAGAGGGGCTGTGCCTGGGCAAACTCTTGTTGAACACACCGTGACATCAGACAGAAGGGAGCAGCTGGAGGGAATCGCCCCCCCCCTCCCACGTCTCAGCTCAGCGTGTTTACTAATTCACTTTATACAACCATTTAAAAATACTCATAGGTGTGAGATTTGGATAAAAAAGGCATCGATCACCCAGATGACCCTGATATTAGTTCACTTTGTTCCTAGTAGGGACAGAACCAGGCTTGTTGACCTTTTTAAATGTAACGGTCAGACCCCCATCCAATCTCATATTGGAACCTGTGGGTGTAATCTGCTCTCAATTACGTGTATGTGTGTTGTGGTGCACCTGCTGGCAACAGGACTCCTGAGTCTCCCGCTGGTTGGTAATGGGGAATATCAACATGACAGGCGTCTGAGGTAGTGTGCTGAGTCCTACTCACATTTGGTACAGCGCCTCCACCCCATCAGGATCCCTACGGCAGCAGGGAGGAGTATCTGATGAGGAACTCCTAGGTGCATCTTCTTGTGGAATAACTCCAGACTCGCACAGGAAGGGTATCTTGAACCAGGGCATCTTTAATTGCATGTTACTTGGCAGACTGCCCATCATAGCGGCCGACACTTAGCCGCACATTTCGATGAGGTACTCCATGCAGAAGGTTCCTCCTCTCTCTTAATTGAGTTGCTCTTCCACCTCTCCCCTAAGGGAGATCACCGGCTGTGCCAGGTCCCTGGACACAGTGTGTAATAGATTGTCACGTGCCACTCTGACCAGCAGAGCTAGACCGTGACATCACACCTCTTACTCTCTTGGACTTTAGGCAGTGCTGTGTAATATATAGACTCCAGAAAGACCCACCTCTGTGTCACTAACAGTGGACACAAAGCATGCTGTCACTTCCGTTGCTACATATGACACTTCACCAGGGTTTGACGGCAAACCTCCATGATAGTTACTGGCAACCCTGCCTTCTTACCAGGATTACTGCCAGCATGAGAGAGATCTGTACACCAATTTTACACATGGCTACATAAAGATTACTGTATTAACCTTTTTGCTGTTGAGTTAATTCGAGGAAGCTGTTCCGGGCTCATTGGCAGCCTCCTGTTTAAAAATAATAATAATAATAATTATCTTCATTGAATTTTATTAGAACAGCAAAATAACCCAACATTGTAACAAACAACAAATCACATCCACACATACTGTGTAGAAATGTAAAAAAATAAAAGATGTAACTAGAAGTAATTAATAGGGAAAAATAACACATTGAATAAGAAGTAGGACAAGCTTCAATTTGTTTTCATGTTGAGATTTTAAGATAAATTAATTGTTTCTATTGTGTTATTGTTTAGATGAGACAGTTTATTTAACTTTGCCCAGTTGCATGAAGAGGTGATAATTAAGTAATAATCCCTGAAGAACAGGGCATTACAGGCCAATAATGCCCTGGCTGGAAGAGTTGAAGGCCCGAGGCGAAGCCGAGGTAACCCAGCTAGGGCATTATTGGCCAGTAACGCCCAGTTCTTAAGGGAATATTACTATTATAGGCTAAATGTAGGCTTATTTTTAATTTATTTACATTTTTCATAAAAAAGATACATTTTTGTAGTCATATTGATTTTTATCAGCATGATTGTCTACATTCTTATGCATTTACTGCAAGTTTATTAAAAAGGGAAATTGTACATACACACAGACCCCTCTATATACACACACACACATACTGCAGCTCCCCCTCTATACAGTACACACAAACCCACTCTGCAACCCCCCCTCTATATACACCTCTATATACACAAACACACTGTGCAGTCCCCCCTACACAGTGTGCAGCCCCCCTCCTCTACACCCACAAAACACACTGCAGCCCTCCTCCACCCTCTACACTCACAAAACACACACAACACACACAGCAGCCCCTCTCTACACCCACAAACACACAAACACACTACAGCCCCCTGTAAACCCACAAAACTGCACACAAACACACACACACACACACCAAGACACACTCTGCAACCCTCCTCCACCATCTACTCCCACTGACACACACACACACACACACACACACTGCACCACCCTCTACACCCACAAAACACACTGCAGACACACACCAACAAAACAGACTGCTACCCCCTCTACATCCACAAAACACACACCAGCAGTCCCCCTCTACACCCACTGCGGCCCCCTGTAAACACACACACACACACAACACTCTGCAGCCCTGCCCCACCCACAAAACACACACTGCAGCTCCCCCCTCTGCATCTACAAACACACACTTCAGCCCTCCCTCTGCACCTACAAAACACACACTCTCTCTCCCTCCCCTCAATATGACACTCTCTCCCCCTCCTCTCAATATGACACTCTCACCCTCCCCTCAATATGACACACTCTCCCCCTCCCCTCAATATGACACTCTCCCCCTCCCCTCAATATAACACTCTCTCCCCCTCCCCTCAATATGACACTCTCTCTCCTCAATATGACACTCTCTCCCTCTCTTCAATATGACACTCTCCCCCTCCCCTAAATGACACTCTTTCCCCCTCTCCTCAATATGACACTCTCCCCCCCTGCAACTCACATCATACACCCCCTGCACCTCACATCACTTTCCCCCCCCCTGCACCTCACATGTCAGCAGCCCCCCCTCACATGTCAGCAGCCCACCCCCCTCACATGTCAGCAGTCCACCCCCCTCACATGTCAGCAGTCCACCCCCCTCACATGTCAGCAGCCCACCCCCCCTCACATGTCAGCAGCCCACCCCCCCTCACATGTCAGCAGCCCACCCCCCCTCACATGTCAGCAGCCCACTCCCCCTCACATGTCAGCAGCCCACCCCCCACCTCTGCACCAGCCCGTTTTTCACACACCCCCACCTCTGCACCAGCCCGTTTTTCACACCCACCCCCCACCAGCCCGTTTTTCTCTCACACAGACACACACACACACACACACACACACACACACACACACACACACACACACACACACACACACACACACACACACACACACACACACACACACACACACACACACACACACACACACACACACACACACACACACACACACACACACACACACACACACACACACACACCTCTTGTAGATCAGCACATCCTCTCTCCCCGGAACTAAGCCCCGTCCCCAGCCTGCTCTGACCTCCCCGGAATCCTGCATCCTCCTCATGCTGCTTCTGCCCCCGCGCACTGCAAAACCCGGGGGCGCGGGGGTTAGGGGGGAGCGCTGGAGGAGGGGAGGGGGATGAATCGCCGCCATTTTTTTAAACTTTTAAAAAAAATTTTTTATTTTTTATTTATTTCATTAATTAACTGGCGCGCGGCCGGAGTCACCGCGGGCCACACAGAGAGTCACCGCGGCCCGTATGTTGTGCAGCCCTGCTCTACACTCACAAAACACACACACAACACACACAGCAGCCCCTCTCTACATCCACAAACACACAAACACACTACAGCCCCTGTAAACCCACAAAACTGCACACAAACACACACCAAGACACACTCTGCAACCCTCCTCCGCCATCTACTCCCACTGACACACACACACACACACACACACACTGCACCACCCTCTACACCCACAAAACACACTGCAGACACACACCAACAAAACAGACTGCTACCCCCTCTACATCCACAAAACACACACCAGCAGTCCCCCTCTACACCCACTGCGGCCCCCTGTAAACACACACACACACACACACACACACAACACTCTGCAGCCCTGCCCCACCCACAAAACACACACTGTAGCTCCCCCCTCTGCATCTACAAACACACACTGCAGCCCTCCCTCTGTACCTACAAAACACACACTGCAGCCCCCCTTTGCACCCACGAAACACACACACAGCAGACACACAAACCAACAAAACAGACTCTGCTGGCCCCTCTACACCGACAAAGCACACACCAACAGAAGACACACACACACACACACACCAATAAAACACTCTGCTGGCCCCCTTTACACCCACAAAATACACAACAGACACACACACCTTTCCCCTCACTCTCCTGTGCGGAGCTCTCTGCAGGCAGGGTTGGGGAGGAGTCAGTGCCTTGCTGCTGCCTCCTGACCAATTACCTCCCCTGTCTGAGAGCTGATCTCACTCTGTGTGTATGAGACCTGAAAGCTGATTGGCTGAAAAACTTGGCAGGGTGCCAATAATTGCTATTACTGATTAGTTTAAATTCTAAGCATTAAACTAATCAGAGAGCAGGGATTTTAATAATGCCCGGAATTTACCATCTTTAGCCTATAATCTCCTTTAATGAAGGTGCATAGGCAGACATCAATATACCAAGTATCCTTGATGGTCATTTTTAATCCCCAAAGGTACCAGGATATTGGTATACATCGGTAGACATATCTACTGAACTAGATCCCAGTCCTGCGGTTTTATAAATATGGAAGACCAGCTCTAACAAGGTCCTAGGTTTTGCATTGACTCTGGATATTCCCCTCTGTTGTTTGCTTCTAGGTCGCTGTGACTGAGAAGCTGCATAGTCTACTAACCAACCTCAGAAGAACAAGTCTCCTGCAGTGACGTTCTCCCCATCCTGCAGACCCTCAGCTGTCAAGGAGTTTGTGTCCTGCTCACAGTGCCGTATCTTCCTGGAAGTACCTGTTCTTTCCCTCCGTGTCCCGGTCACACTGCCGTGTCTTCCTGGAAGTATTCGTTCTTTCCGTCCGTGTCCCACTCACACTGCCGTGTCTTCCTGGAAGTATCTGTTCTTTCTCCCGTGTCCCGCTCACACTGCCGTGTCTTCCTGGAAGTATCCGTTCTTTCTGTCCGTGTCTCGCTCCCACTGCCGTGTCTTCCTGGAAGTATCTGTTCTTTCCCTCCGTGTCCCGCTCACACTGCCATGTCTTCCTGGAAGTTTCCGTTCTTTCTGTCCGTGTCTCGCTCCCACTGCCGTGTCTTCCTGGAAGTATCCGTTCTTTCTGTCCGTGTCTCGCTCACACTGCCGTGTCTTCCTGGAAGTATCCTTTCTTCTCTTTGATCTTCTATGTGCGGGAAGGTCTGAGCCAGGAGGGGGTGTCCTGCACCTGAACCCCGGAATCCACAGTACTGTTATTAAAGAAAGTGGTTGTGCGTGTTCTAAGTCAGCCTAGCAGCTTTCTGTTATGGGGGGAGTGGGAATATTGCCTACTGGTCTGGAAAACACCCATCTGGCAGCTGAGGGGTTAAGCTTCCATAAATGCCTCCAGTTGGGGTGGAAATGGGGACTGCTCCCATGAGCAAGAATATATATATATTATATTATTTTAAAGTACATTTCTTTATTGAAAATGTTTCCGCATATATAGATTTCACACAGGAAACATATATAACATATACAGTATAATAATAATAAATACAATCAAAATGATATTACTCTCCCGCTCCTAACCTTTCCCGCCTCCCCAAAAGCTACAGCCGCTCAACTCAACGCTTTATTGCAAACCGCGCCGTGTATCCTACAGGTCTAATATCTCCGCGCTGTACTGAAGAAGTGAGCCTTAAATGCCCATTGCGTTAAAATAAATTGCGAAACTTGATTCTCCCCGTTTGGGAATGAATCCGGTATTTCACCAGCCGCGGCGAGGAATGCCAAAGTATGCACTAGTTTTATTATTGGGGGACATCTTTCCTGTAGCGCTTGACGAGTTGCGAAGAGGACACATGACTTTAAATGTAATCAGCCGGAAACTCCTCAAAGCGCGACGCGGGGTATCACATCGGTACCGCCGGTAACGGGTAATTGCCATTGACTTGAATAGGGGCAAATTGGTGATTCCCGGAAAATTTTCTTTTTCAGTAGGGCTTAATGTAATACGTAATGTAAAATATAGGGGTTATATAGGGGCTGTAAGGTCAGGGTTGCATTAGCCATTTAACTCTTTGAGTGCCAAGGGTATCTGTCCTGCGAGACAATAAACAATTTTGCAATAAAATTTTCGAACTGATTTCTGTGTCCATTTTGTGGTGTATTCTAGTGAACTTTGTGTCATTTGTCTCAGAATAAGATATTTTATTTGGTACATATTTTGTCACATGATTGTAGCTTTTCGAATTAGTGTGCAAATAATATATTCTTTTGTATCCAACTTTGCAGTACAGTATAGAACACAGATATCACGTATTTCATCTGAGAAACATAGAATTTAACAGCAGAAGAAACCAGGCCCGACCCTGCTTAGCTTCCGAGATCAGACAAGATCGGGCGCATTCAGGGTGGTGTGGCCTTAGGCAAACACAGACCTCACTTTGTGTCCTGTTATACGTATGCTGCTGTTGTGGTGTCACTGCCTGGTTCCTCCCACATGCTGCTTTCTCACATGCTGCTTTCTCACATGCTGCTTTTTCACATGCTGCTTTTTCACATGCTGCTTTTTCACATGCTGCTTTTTCACATGCTGCTTTTTCACATGCTGCTTAGCCTTCATTCATTTGTGCAGTGTAGCAATTGCATGTCCTCTACACTTTCATGTCAATTTGCTTTGGACTATTTGGATGAAGAAGAACATTATATGAGCAATCTTTTTTCATGTGTTGGCCGTTGTTGGGAAGCTACTTCTTCTTTCTTTTCTTTTTTTCTTCATACGAAGGATGCCCTCTTGAACGCAGGAGCAAAACATTTGAGAGAAGCAGCCTCTTTTGTAGGTCCCACACACGCACACTGCTTAGCTTTGTCAAACAGGAGGCCAGTGCAGAAGCTCTTGAAGCAGCCAGGACACAGGTGATGGCTGCGGGGGAGCTGCTTTCCTCCTCAGGCCCACAGGTTTTCCTGTTTTGTGTCTCAGGCAAGTAATGATGGCACATGATCTATTGACTTGAGTTGGACTAATGTCCATTGTTGTTGTGAATTTTCCCAGGCAAATAGTGAAATGTTACAATGTCCATTGTTGTTGGGAATTTTCCCAGGCAAATAGTGAAATGTTCCATTGCCCCTTTGGGCACACTTGACGTCAGCGGCCTTAACGAAACATGGAGGAAATAAGTGAGCCCGTGCTGTGTTCTCTGCTGCTGCTTTTTTTGGTGACTAGGCTTTTGGGCCTAAACATGCAGAGGAGCCAGGGAAGGCATGCAAGGCCTTGAAGCTACGGAAGAGGCCCTGCAGCTGGGCTTTGCTATGGAGGATGGCTGTGCAATGCGTAGCAGGCCCCTAGTGAGTGCAGGAGCAGAAAAAGTGTTCAAGCAGCGTGTGAGAAACATGAAGTGTTCTTTGTCTGGCAAAGGCAAGTGCAAGATACTGCTTGTAAGGATTGCTTTGCAATGCCTGGCAGGCCCAGCAGGAACTTTGGCAGCAAAGGTTATGAAGCCAAAGTGACACGTGCGTTTGCCTTCAAATACTTTGTGGGCAAGCTAGCCGTCTATCTGAACAAGCTCCTCACCCCTAGCACATGCAACACTTATCATGGGACTTAACATGGGACTCCAAAACACTGTTGATGGCCCCAAGGTTGAACAAAGTATCCGGCCGCTTCTCCTTCTCTTACCGTGCACCCCAAAACTGGAACAATCTACAGGAGACTCTCATCCGCCACCATCAGCAGTCTAAGGGCCTCATGCAGAGAGCAGCGAATTTTAGAATTGGAGAGGGGGAAAAATTTTAGCTTTTTTGGAGAGTTTTTTTCTCCATATGCAGAAAGGGCAGAAAACTGCATTTACAAGCCTTTCTGCATATGGAGAGTTTCAACCAGCGCTATAAGCGCTGTTGAAACTAGTGGGGAAAAAATCGGGGTTTTTTTTTTTTTCCTCTCCACCGGCCGCGGAGCGCCAGCTGCTTGGTGGAGAGGAAAAATGTTGAAAATCAACAGCCACTAGATGGCGCTCGCGGCTCTCTGCATACGGCAGAAAAAAAAACTGGAGAGATTAGAAAATCTCCAGCCGCGCGGCGAATTTCAAGGGAAAAAAAAAAAATGGCGCTTTTTTCAAATCTCGCCATTTTCGGCTGTTTTTAGCGCGATTTTCGCCGGAAAATGGCGAGATTGCTATTAGCGCTGTTCTCTGCATGAGGCCCTAAGTTCTTTGAAAAGTAAAGCTGCTGTCTCCCATTTGAATGTAGTCTGTAAGTGTTCCATCCGCCTCTAACATATACTGTACTATGTGTTACTGTGCATGCAATGTCTTGTATACAATGTATAACCTTGCTGACTTCATGTAACAATGTATTTGTAAGCATGTATTTGTAAGCATGATAACTTTGTGGCCAGGACATGGTTTGAAATGAGAGGTAGCTCTGAATATATTACTACTTCGTGGTAAAACATTTGCTAGCGAAATCAATGTAGTGAAGAAAGGAAGGATGAAAAGTTGTTTTGCTGCCGCCGAGTTTGTTGCTGTTGTGAATGTGCAAGAAAAAAATGAGCATTGAGAAGATTGCCTCCTCCTGTTAAGTGTTGATAGCAATGAAAAGCAAAAGCCTACAGCACCTGGTATTCCCAGGCGGTCTCCCATCCAAGTACTAACCAGGCCCGACCCTGCTTAGCTTCCGAGATCAGACAAGATCGGGCGCATTCAGGGTGGTGTGGCCGTAGGCAAAGACAGTGCTCACTTTGTGTCCTGTTATACGCATGCTGCTCTTGTGGTGTCACTGCCTGGTTCCTCCCACATGCTGCTTTTTCACATGCTGCTTTTTCACATGCTGCTTTTTCACATGCTGCTTTTTCACATGCTGCTTTTTCACATGCTGCTTTTTCACATGCTGCTTTTTCACATGCTGCTTAGCCTTCATTCATTTGTGCAGTGTAGCAATTGCATGTCCTCTACACTTTCATGTCAATTTGCTTTGGACTATTTGGATGAAGAAGAACATTATATGAGCAATCTTTTTTCATGTGTTGGCCGTTGTTGGGAAGCTACTTCTTCTTTCTTTTCTTTTTTTCTTCATACGAAGGATGCCCTCTTGAACGCAGGAGCAAAACATTTGAGAGAAGCAGCCTCTTTTGTAGGTCCCACACACGCACACTGCTTAGCTTTGTCAAACAGGAGGCCAGTGCAGAAGCTCTTGAAGCAGCCAGGACACAGGTGATGGCTGCGGGGGAGCTGCTTTCCTCCTCAGGCCCACAGGTTTTCCTGTTTTGTGTCTCAGGCAAGTAATGATGGCACATGATCTATTGACTTGAGTTGGACTAATGTCCATTGTTGTTGTGAATTTTCCCAGGCAAATAGTGAAATGTTACAATGTCCATTGTTGTTGGGAATTTTCCCAGGCAAATAGTGAAATGTTCCATTGCCCCTTTGGGCACACTTGACGTCAGCGGCCTTAACGAAACATGGAGGAAATAAGTGAGCCCGTGCTGTGTTCTCTGCTGCTGCTTTTTTTGGTGACTAGGCTTTTGGGCCTAAACATGCAGAGGAGCCAGGGAAGGCATGCAAGGCCTTGAAGCTACGGAAGAGGCCCTGCAGCTGGGCTTTGCT
Source organism: Ascaphus truei (assembly GCF_040206685.1). Classification (NCBI taxonomy): domain Eukaryota; kingdom Metazoa; phylum Chordata; class Amphibia; order Anura; family Ascaphidae; genus Ascaphus; species Ascaphus truei. The sequence goes on along the minus strand of NW_027457084.1, from coordinate 30,003 downwards.
ATGGAGGATGGCTGTGCAATGCGTAGCAGGCCCCTAGTGAGTGCAGGAGCAGAAAAAGTGTTCAAGCAGCGTGTGAGAAACATGAAGTGTTCTTTGTCTGGCAAAGGCAAGTGCAAGATACTGCTTGTAAGGATTGCTTTGCAATGCCTGGCAGGCCCAGCAGGAACTTTGGCAGCAAAGGTTATGAAGCCAAAGTGACACGTGCGTTTGCCTTCAAATACTTTGTGGGCAAGCTAGCCGTCTATCTGAACAAGCTCCTCACCCCTAGCACATGCAACACTTATCATGGGACTTAACATGGGACTCCAAAACACTGTTGATGGCCCCAAGGTTGAACAAAGTATCCGGCCGCTTCTCCTTCTCTTACCGTGCACCCCAAAACTGGAACAATCTACAGGAGACTCTCATCCGCCACCATCAGCAGTCTAAGTTCTTTGAAAAGTAAAGCTGCTGTCTCCCATTTGAATGTAGTCTGTAAGTGTTCCATCCGCCTCTAACATATACTGTACTATGTGTTACTGTGCATGCAATGTCTTGTATACAATGTATAACCTTGCTGACTTCATGTAACAATGTATTTGTAAGCATGTATTTGTAAGCATGATAACTTTGTGGCCAGGACATGGTTTGAAATGAGAGGTAGCTCTGAATGTATTACTACTTCCTGGTAAAACATTTGCTAGCGAAATCAATGTAGTGAAGAAAGGAAGGATGAAAAGTTGTTTTGCTGCCGCCGAGTTTGTTGCTGTTGTGAATGTGCAAGAAAAAAATGAGCATTGAGAAGATTGCCCCCTCCTGTTAAGTGTTGATAGCAATGAAAAGCAAAAGCCTACAGCACCTGGTATTCCCAGGCGGTCTCCCATCCAAGTACTAACCAGGCCTGACCCTGCTTAGCGTCCGAGATCAGACGAGATCAGGCGCATTCAGGGTGGTGTGGCCGTAGGCAAAGACAGTGCTCACTTTGTGTCCTGTTATATACGCATGCTGCTCTTGTGGTGTCACTGCCTGGTTCCTCCCACATGCTGCTTTTTCACATGCTGCTTTTTCACATGCTGCTTTTTCACATGCTGCTTTTTCACATGCTGCTTTTTCACATGCTGCCTTTTCACATGCTGCTTAGCCTTCATTCATTTGTGCAGTGTAGCAATTGCATGTCCTCTACACTTTCATGTCAATTTGCTTTGGACTATTTGGATGAAGAAGAACATTATATGAGCAATCTTTTTTCATGTGTTGGCCGTTGTTGGGAAGCTACTTCTTCTTTCTTTTCTTTTTTTCTTCATACGAAGGATGCCCTCTTGAACGCAGGAGCAAAACATTTGAGAGAAGCAGCCTCTTTTGTAGGTCCCACACACGCACACTGCTTAGCTTTGTCAAACAGGAGGCCAGTGCAGAAGCTTTTGAAGCAGCCAGGACACAGGTGATGGCTGCGGGGGAGCTGCTTTCCTCCTCAGGCCCACAGGTTTTCCTGTTTTGTGTCTCAGGCAAGTAATGATGGCACATGATCTATTGACTTGAGTTGGACTAATGTCCATTGTTGTTGTGAATTTTGCGTAGCAGGCCCCTAGTGAGTGCAGGAGCAGAAAAAGTGTTCAAGCAGCGTGTGAGAAACATGAAGTGTTCTTTGTCTGGCAAAGGCAAGTGCAAGATACTGCTTGTAAGGATTGCTTTGCAATGCCTGGCAGGCCCAGCAGGAACTTTGGCAGCAAAGGTTATGAAGCCAAAGTGACACGTGCGTTTGCCTTCAAATACTTTGTGGGCAAGCTAGCCGTCTATCTGAACAAGCTCCTCACCCCTAGCACATGCAACACTTATCATGGGACTTAACATGTGACTCCAAAACACTGTTGATGGCCCCAAGGTTGAACAAAGTATCCGGCCGCTTCTCCTTCTCTTACCGTGCACCCCAAAACTGGAACAATCTACAGGAGACTCTCATCCGCCACCATCAGCAGTCTAAGTTCTTTGAAAAGTAAAGCTGCTGTCTCCCATTTGAATGTAGTCTGTAAGTGTTCCATCCGCCTCTAACATATACTGTACTATGTGTTACTGTGCATGCAATGTCTTGTATACAATGTATAACCTTGCTGACTTCATGTAACAATGTATTTGTAAGCATGTATTTGTAAGCATGATAACTTTGTGGCCAGGACATGGTTTGAAATGAGAGGTAGCTCTGAATGTATTACTACTTCCTGGTAAAACATTTGCTAGCGAAATCAATCTAGTGAAGAAAGGAAGGATGAAAAGTTGTTTTGCTGCCGCCGAGTTTGTTGCTGTTGTGAATGTGCAAGAAAAAAATGAGCATTGAGAAGATTGCCCCCTCCTGTTAAGTGTTGATAGCAATGAAAAGCAAAAGCCTACAGCACCTGGTATTCCCAGGCGGTCTCCCATCCAAGTACTAACCAGGCCCGACCCTGCTTAGCTTCCGAGATCAGACGAGATCGGGCGCATTCAGGGTGGTGTGGCCGTAGGCAAAGACAGTGCTCACTTTGTGTCCTGTTATACGCATGCTGCTCTTGTGGTGTCACTGCCTGGTTCCTCCCACATGCTGCTTTTTCACATGCTGCTTTTTCACATGCTGCTTTTTCACATGCTGCTTTTTCACATGCTGCTTTTTCACATGCTGCTTTTTCACATGCTGCTTTTTCACATGCTGCCTTTTCACATGCTGCTTTTTCACATGCTGCTTAGCCTTCATTCATTTGTGCAGTGTAGCAATTGCATGTCCTCTACACATTCATGTCAATTTGCTTTGGACTATTTGGATGAAGAAGAACATTATATGAGCAATCTTTTTTCATGTGTTGGCCGTTGTTGGGAAGCTACTTCTTCTTTCTTTTCTTTTTTTCTTCATACGAAGGATGCCCTCTTGAACGCAGGAGCAAAACATTTGAGAGAAGCAGCCTCTTTTGTAGGTCCCACACACGCACACTGCTTAGCTTTGTCAAACAGGAGGCCAGTGCAGAAGCTTTTGAAGCAGCCAGGACACAGGTGATGGCTGCGGGGGAGCTGCTTTCCTCCTCAGGCCCACAGGTTTTCCTGTTTTGTGTCTCAGGCAAGTAATGATGGCACATGATCTATTGACTTGAGTTGGACTAATGTCCATTGTTGTTGTGAATTTTGCGTAGCAGGCCCCTAGTGAGTGCAGGAGCAGAAAAAGTGTTCAAGCAGCGTGTGAGAAACATGAAGTGTTCTTTGTCTGGCAAAGGCAAGTGCAAGATACTGCTTGTAAGGATTGCTTTGCAATGCCTGGCAGGCCCAGCAGGAACTTTGGCAGCAAAGGTTATGAAGCCAAAGTGACACGTGCGTTTGCCTTCAAATACTTTGTGGGCAAGCTAGCCGTCTATCTGAACAAGCTCCTCACCCCTAGCACATGCAACACTTATCATGGGACTTAACATGTGACTCCAAAACACTGTTGATGGCCCCAAGGTTGAACAAAGTATCCGGCCGCTTCTCCTTCTCTTACCGTGCACCCCAAAACTGGAACAATCTACAGGAGACTCTCATCCGCCACCATCAGCAGTCTAAGTTCTTTGAAAAGTAAAGCTGCTGTCTCCCATTTGAATGTAGTCTGTAAGTGTTCCATCCGCCTCTAACATATACTGTACTATGTGTTACTGTGCATGCAATGTCTTGTATACAATGTATAACCTTGCTGACTTCATGTAACAATGTATTTGTAAGCATGTATTTGTAAGCATGATAACTTTGTGGCCAGGACATGGTTTGAAATGAGAGGTAGCTCTGAATGTATTACTACTTCCTGGTAAAACATTTGCTAGCGAAATCAATCTAGTGAAGAAAGGAAGGATGAAAAGTTGTTTTGCTGCCGCCGAGTTTGTTGCTGTTGTGAATGTGCAAGAAAAAAATGAGCATTGAGAAGATTGCCCCCTCCTGTTAAGTGTTGATAGCAATGAAAAGCAAAAGCCTACAGCACCTGGTATTCCCAGGCGGTCTCCCATCCAAGTACTAACCAGGCCCGACCCTGCTTAGCTTCCGAGATCAGACGAGATCGGGCGCATTCAGGGTGGTGTGGCCGTAGGCAAAGACAGTGCTCACTTTGTGTCCTGTTATACGCATGCTGCTCTTGTGGTGTCACTGCCTGGTTCCTCCCACATGCTGCTTTTTCACATGCTGCTTTTTCACATGCTGCTTTTTCACATGCTGCTTTTTCACATGCTGCTTTTTCACATGCTGCTTTTTCACATGCTGCTTTTTCACATGCTGCTTTTTCACATGCTGCTTTTTCACATGCTGCTTAGCCTTCATTCATTTGTGCAGTGTAGCAATTGCATGTCCTCTACACTTTCATGTCAATTTGCTTTGGACTATTTGGATGAAGAAGAACATTATATGAGCAATCTTTTTTCATGTGTTGGCCGTTGTTGGGAAGCTACTTCTTCTTTCTTTTCTTTTTTTCTTCATACGAGGGATGCCCTCTTGAACGCAGGAGCAAAACATTTGAGAGAAGCAGCCTCTTTTGTAGGTCCCACACACGCACACTGCTTAGCTTTGTCAAACAGGAGGCCAGTGCAGAAGCTCTTGAAGCAGCCAGGACACAGGTGATGGCTGCGGGGGAGCTGCTTTCCTCCTCAGGCCCACAGGTTTTCCTGTTTTGTGTCTCAGGCAAGTAATGATGGCACATGATCTATTGACTTGAGTTGGACTAATGTCCATTGTTGTTGTGAATTTTCCCAGGCAAATAGTGAAATGTTACAATGTCCATTGTTGTTGTGAATTTTCCCAGGCAAATAGTGAAATGTTCCATTGCCCCTTTGTGCACACTTGACGTCAGCGGCCTTAACGAAACATGGAGGAAATAAGTGAGCCCGTGCTGTGTTCTCTGCTGCTGCTTTTTTTTGTGAGTAGGCTTTTGGGCCTAAACATGCAGAGGAGCCAGGGAAGGCATGCAAGGCCTTGAAGCTACGGAAGAGGCCCTGCAGCTGGGCTTTGCTATGGAGGATGGCTGTGCAATGCGTAGCAGGCCCCTAGTGAGTGCAGGAGCAGAAAAAGTGTTCAAGCAGCGTGTGAGAAACATGAAGTGTTCTTTGTCTGGCAAAGGCAAGTGCAAGATACTGCTTGTAAGGATTGCTTTGCAATGCCTGGCAGGCCCAGCAGGAAGTTTGGCAGCAAAGGTTATGAAGCCAAAGTGACACGTGCGTTTGCCTTCAAATACTTTGTGGGCAAGCTAGCCGTCTATCTGAACAAGCTCCTCACCCCTAGCACATGCAACACTTATCATGGGACTTAACATGTGACTCCAAAACACTGTTGATGGCCCCAAGGTTGAACAAAGTATCCGGCCGCTTCTCCTTCTCTTACCGTGCACCCCAAAACTGGAACAATCTACAGGAGACTCTCATCCGCCACCATCAGCAGTCTAAGTTCTTTGAAAAGTAAAGCTGCTGTCTCCCATTTGAATGTAGTCTGTAAGTGTTCCATCCGCCTCTAACATATACTGTACTATGTGTTACTGTGCATGCAATGTCTTGTATACAATGTATAACCTTGCTGACTTCATGTAACAATGTATTTGTAAGCATGTATTTGTAAGCATGATAACTTTGTGGCCAGGACATGGTTTGAAATGAGAGGTAGCTCTGAATGTATTACTACTTCCTGGTAAAACATTTGCTAGCGAAATCAATCTAGTGAAGAAAGGAAGGATGAAAAGTTGTTTTGCTGCCGCCGAGTTTGTTGCTGTTGTGAATGTGCAAGAAAAAAATGAGCATTGAGAAGATTGCCCCCTCCTGTTAAGTGTTGATAGCAATGAAAAGCAAAAGCCTACAGCACCTGGTATTCCCAGGCGGTCTCCCATCCAAGTACTAACCAGGCCCGACCCTGCTTAGCTTCCGAGATCAGACGAGATCGGGCGCATTCAGGGTGGTGTGGCCGTAGGCAAAGACAGTGCTCACTTTGTGTCCTGTTATACGCATGCTGCTCTTGTGGTGTCACTGCCTGGTTCCTCCCACATGCTGCTTTTTCACATGCTGCTTTTTCACATGCTGCTTTTTCACATGCTGCTTTTTCACATGCTGCTTTTTCACATGCTGCTTTTTCACATGCTGCTTTTTCACATGCTGCTTTTTCACATGCTGCTTAGCCTTCATTCATTTGTGCAGTGTAGCAATTGCATGTCCTCTACACTTTCATGTCAATTTGCTTTGGACTATTTGGATGAAGAAGAACATTATATGAGCAATCTTTTTTCATGTGTTGGCCGTTGTTGGGAAGCTACTTCTTCTTTCTTTTCTTTTTTTCTTCATACGAGGGATGCCCTCTTGAACGCAGGAGCAAAACATTTGAGAGAAGCAGCCTCTTTTGTAGGTCCCACACACGCACACTGCTTAGCTTTGTCAAACAGGAGGCCAGTGCAGAAGCTCTTGAAGCAGCCAGGACACAGGTGATGGCTGCGGGGGAGCTGCTTTCCTCCTCAGGCCCACAGGTTTTCCTGTTTTGTGTCTCAGGCAAGTAATGATGGCACATGATCTATTGACTTGAGTTGGACTAATGTCCATTGTTGTTGTGAATTTTCCCAGGCAAATAGTGAAATGTTACAATGTCCATTGTTGTTGGGAATTTTCCCAGGCAAATAGTGAAATGTTCCATTGCCCCTTTGGGCACACTTGACGTCAGCGGCCTTAACGAAACATGGAGGAAATAAGTGAGCCCGTGCTGTGTTCTCTGCTGCTGCTTTTTTTGGTGACTAGGCTTTTGGGCCTAAACATGCAGAGGAGCCAGGGAAGGCATGCAAGGCCTTGAAGCTACGGAAGAGGCCCTGCAGCTGGGCTTTGCTATGGAGGATGGCTGTGCAATGCGTAGCAGGCCCCTAGTGAGTGCAGGAGCAGAAAAAGTGTTCAAGCAGCGTGTGAGAAACATGAAGTGTTCTTTGTCTGGCAAAGGCAAGTGCAAGATACTGCTTGTAAGGATTGCTTTGCAATGCCTGGCAGGCCCAGCAGGAAGTTTGGCAGCAAAGGTTATGAAGCCAAAGTGACACGTGCGTTTGCCTTCAAATACTTTGTGGGCAAGCTAGCCGTCTATCTGAACAAGCTCCTCACCCCTAGCACATGCAACACTTATCATGGGACTTAACATGTGACTCCAAAACACTGTTGATGGCCCCAAGGTTGAACAAAGTATCCGGCCGCTTCTCCTTCTCTTACCGTGCACCCCAAAACTGGAACAATCTACAGGAGACTCTCATCCGCCACCATCAGCAGTCTAAGTTCTTTGAAAAGTAAAGCTGCTGTCTCCCATTTGAATGTAGTCTGTAAGTGTTCCATCCGCCTCTAACATATACTGTACTATGTGTTACTGTGCATGCAATGTCTTGTATACAATGTATAACCTTGCTGACTTCATGTAACAATGTATTTGTAAGCATGTATTTGTAAGCATGATAACTTTGTGGCCAGGACATGGTTTGAAATGAGAGGTAGCTCTGAATGTATTACTACTTCCTGGTAAAACATTTGCTAGCGAAATCAATCTAGTGAAGAAAGGAAGGATGAAAAGTTGTTTTGCTGCCGCCGAGTTTGTTGCTGTTGTGAATGTGCAAGAAAAAAATGAGCATTGAGAAGATTGCCCCCTCCTGTTAAGTGTTGATAGCAATGAAAAGCAAAAGCCTACAGCACCTGGTATTCCCAGGCGGTCTCCCATCCAAGTACTAACCAGGCCTGACCCTGCTTAGCGTCCGAGATCAGACGAGATCAGGCGCATTCAGGGTGGTGTGGCCGTAGGCAAAGACAGTGCTCACTTTGTGTCCTGTTATATACGCATGCTGCTCTTGTGGTGTCACTGCCTGGTTCCTCCCACATGCTGCTTTTTCACATGCTGCTTTTTCACATGCTGCTTTTTCACATGCTGCTTTTTCACATGCTGCTTTTTCACATGCTGCTTTTTCACATGCTGCCTTTTCACATGCTGCTTTTTCACATGCTGCTTAGCCTTCATTCATTTGTGCAGTGTAGCAATTGCATGTCCTCTACACTTTCATGTCAATTTGCTTTGGACTATTTGGATGAAGAAGAACATTATATGAGCAATCTTTTTTCATGTGTTGGCCGTTGTTGGGAAGCTACTTCTTCTTTCTTTTCTTTTTTTCTTCATACGAAGGATGCCCTCTTGAACGCAGGAGCAAAACATTTGAGAGAAGCAGCCTCTTTTGTAGGTCCCACACACGCACACTGCTTAGCTTTGTCAAACAGGAGGCCAGTGCAGAAGCTTTTGAAGCAGCCAGGACACAGGTGATGGCTGCGGGGGAGCTGCTTTCCTCCTCAGGCCCACAGGTTTTCCTGTTTTGTGTCTCAGGCAAGTAATGATGGCACATGATCTATTGACTTGAGTTGGACTAATGTCCATTGTTGTTGTGAATTTTGCGTAGCAGGCCCCTAGTGAGTGCAGGAGCAGAAAAAGTGTTCAAGCAGCGTGTGAGAAACATGAAGTGTTCTTTGTCTGGCAAAGGCAAGTGCAAGATACTGCTTGTAAGGATTGCTTTGCAATGCCTGGCAGGCCCAGCAGGAACTTTGGCAGCAAAGGTTATGAAGCCAAAGTGACACGTGCGTTTGCCTTCAAATACTTTGTGGGCAAGCTAGCCGTCTATCTGAACAAGCTCCTCACCCCTAGCACATGCAACACTTATCATGGGACTTAACATGTGACTCCAAAACACTGTTGATGGCCCCAAGGTTGAACAAAGTATCCGGCCGCTTCTCCTTCTCTTACCGTGCACCCCAAAACTGGAACAATCTACAGGAGACTCTCATCCGCCACCATCAGCAGTCTAAGTTCTTTGAAAAGTAAAGCTGCTGTCTCCCATTTGAATGTAGTCTGTAAGTGTTCCATCCGCCTCTAACATATACTGTACTATGTGTTACTGTGCATGCAATGTCTTGTATACAATGTATAACCTTGCTGACTTCATGTAACAATGTATTTGTAAGCATGTATTTGTAAGCATGATAACTTTGTGGCCAGGACATGGTTTGAAATGAGAGGTAGCTCTGAATGTATTACTACTTCCTGGTAAAACATTTGCTAGCGAAATCAATCTAGTGAAGAAAGGAAGGATGAAAAGTTGTTTTGCTGCCGCCGAGTTTGTTGCTGTTGTGAATGTGCAAGAAAAAAATGAGCATTGAGAAGATTGCCCCCTCCTGTTAAGTGTTGATAGCAATGAAAAGCAAAAGCCTACAGCACCTGGTATTCCCAGGCGGTCTCCCATCCAAGTACTAACCAGGCCCGACCCTGCTTAGCTTCCGAGATCAGACGAGATCGGGCGCATTCAGGGTGGTGTGGCCGTAGGCAAAGACAGTGCTCACTTTGTGTCCTGTTATACGCATGCTGCTCTTGTGGTGTCACTGCCTGGTTCCTCCCACATGCTGCTTTTTCACATGCTGCTTTTTCACATGCTGCTTTTTCACATGCTGCTTTTTCACATGCTGCTTTTTCACATGCTGCTTTTTCACATGCTGCTTTTTCACATGCTGCTTAGCCTTCATTCATTTGTGCAGTGTAGCAATTGCATGTCCTCTACACTTTCATGTCAATTTGCTTTGGACTATTTGGATGAAGAAGAACATTATATGAGCAATCTTTTTTCATGTGTTGGCCGTTGTTGGGAAGCTACTTCTTCTTTCTTTTCTTTTTTTCTTCATACGAGGGATGCCCTCTTGAACGCAGGAGCAAAACATTTGAGAGAAGCAGCCTCTTTTGTAGGTCCCACACACGCACACTGCTTAGCTTTGTCAAACAGGAGGCCAGTGCAGAAGCTCTTGAAGCAGCCAGGACACAGGTGATGGCTGCGGGGGAGCTGCTTTCCTCCTCAGGCCCACAGGTTTTCCTGTTTTGTGTCTCAGGCAAGTAATGATGGCACATGATCTATTGACTTGAGTTGGACTAATGTCCATTGTTGTTGTGAATTTTCCCAGGCAAATAGTGAAATGTTACAATGTCCATTGTTGTTGTGAATTTTCCCAGGCAAATAGTGAAATGTTCCATTGCCCCTTTGTGCACACTTGACGTCAGCGGCCTTAACGAAACATGGAGGAAATAAGTGAGCCCGTGCTGTGTTCTCTGCTGCTGCTTTTTTTTGTGAGTAGGCTTTTGGGCCTAAACATGCAGAGGAGCCAGGGAAGGCATGCAAGGCCTTGAAGCTACGGAAGAGGCCCTGCAGCTGGGCTTTGCTATGGAGGATGGCTGTGCAATGCGTAGCAGGCCCCTAGTGAGTGCAGGAGCAGAAAAAGTGTTCAAGCAGCGTGTGAGAAACATGAAGTGTTCTTTGTCTGGCAAAGGCAAGTGCAAGATACTGCTTGTAAGGATTGCTTTGCAATGCCTGGCAGGCCCAGCAGGAACTTTGGCAGCAAAGGTTATGAAGCCAAAGTGACACGTGCGTTTGCCTTCAAATACTTTGTGGGCAAGCTAGCCGTCTATCTGAACAAGCTCCTCACCCCTAGCACATGCAACACTTATCATGGGACTTAACATGTGACTCCAAAACACTGTTGATGGCCCCAAGGTTGAACAAAGTATCCGGCCGCTTCTCCTTCTCTTACCGTGCACCCCAAAACTGGAACAATCTACAGGAGACTCTCACCCGCCACCATCAGCAGTCTAAGTTCTTTGAAAAGTAAAGCTGCTGTCTCCCATTTGAATGTAGTCTGTAAGTGTTCCATCCGCCTCTAACATATACTGTACTATGTGTTACTGTGCATGCAATGTCTTGTATACAATGTATAACCTTGCTGACTTCATGTAACAATGTATTTGTAAGCATGTATTTGTAAGCATGATAACTTTGTGGCCAGGACATGGTTTGAAATGAGAGGTAGCTCTGAATGTATTACTACTTCCTGGTAAAACATTTGCTAGCGAAATCAATCTAGTGAAGAAAGGAAGGATGAAAAGTTGTTTTGCTGCCGCCGAGTTTGTTGCTGTTGTGAATGTGCAAGAAAAAAATGAGCATTGAGAAGATTGCCCCCTCCTGTTAAGTGTTGATAGCAATGAAAAGCAAAAGCCTACAGCACCTGGTATTCCCAGGCGGTCTCCCATCCAAGTACTAACCAGGCCTGACCCTGCTTAGCGTCCGAGATCAGACGAGATCAGGCGCATTCAGGGTGGTGTGGCCGTAGGCAAAGACAGTGCTCACTTTGTGTCCTGTTATATACGCATGCTGCTCTTGTGGTGTCACTGCCTGGTTCCTCCCACATGCTGCTTTTTCACATGCTGCTTTTTCACATGCTGCTTTTTCACATGCTGCTTTTTCACATGCTGCTTTTTCACATGCTGCTTTTTCACATGCTGCCTTTTCACATGCTGCTTTTTCACATGCTGCTTAGCCTTCATTCATTTGTGCAGTGTAGCAATTGCATGTCCTCTACACTTTCATGTCAATTTGCTTTGGACTATTTGGATGAAGAAGAACATTATATGAGCAATCTTTTTTCATGTGTTGGCCGTTGTTGGGAAGCTACTTCTTCTTTCTTTTCTTTTTTTCTTCATACGAAGGATGCCCTCTTGAACGCAGGAGCAAAACATTTGAGAGAAGCAGCCTCTTTTGTAGGTCCCACACACGCACACTGCTTAGCTTTGTCAAACAGGAGGCCAGTGCAGAAGCTTTTGAAGCAGCCAGGACACAGGTGATGGCTGCGGGGGAGCTGCTTTCCTCCTCAGGCCCACAGGTTTTCCTGTTTTGTGTCTCAGGCAAGTAATGATGGCACATGATCTATTGACTTGAGTTGGACTAATGTCCATTGTTGTTGTGAATTTTGCGTAGCAGGCCCCTAGTGAGTGCAGGAGCAGAAAAAGTGTTCAAGCAGCGTGTGAGAAACATGAAGTGTTCTTTGTCTGGCAAAGGCAAGTGCAAGATACTGCTTGTAAGGATTGCTTTGCAATGCCTGGCAGGCCCAGCAGGAACTTTGGCAGCAAAGGTTATGAAGCCAAAGTGACACGTGCGTTTGCCTTCAAATACTTTGTGGGCAAGCTAGCCGTCTATCTGAACAAGCTCCTCACCCCTAGCACATGCAACACTTATCATGGGACTTAACATGTGACTCCAAAACACTGTTGATGGCCCCAAGGTTGAACAAAGTATCCGGCCGCTTCTCCTTCTCTTACCGTGCACCCCAAAACTGGAACAATCTACAGGAGACTCTCATCCGCCACCATCAGCAGTCTAAGTTCTTTGAAAAGTAAAGCTGCTGTCTCCCATTTGAATGTAGTCTGTAAGTGTTCCATCCGCCTCTAACATATACTGTACTATGTGTTACTGTGCATGCAATGTCTTGTATACAATGTATAACCTTGCTGACTTCATGTAACAATGTATTTGTAAGCATGTATTTGTAAGCATGATAACTTTGTGGCCAGGACATGGTTTGAAATGAGAGGTAGCTCTGAATGTATTACTACTTCCTGGTAAAACATTTGCTAGCGAAATCAATCTAGTGAAGAAAGGAAGGATGAAAAGTTGTTTTGCTGCCGCCGAGTTTGTTGCTGTTGTGAATGTGCAAGAAAAAAATGAGCATTGAGAAGATTGCCCCCTCCTGTTAAGTGTTGATAGCAATGAAAAGCAAAAGCCTACAGCACCTGGTATTCCCAGGCGGTCTCCCATCCAAGTACTAACCAGGCCCGACCCTGCTTAGCTTCCGAGATCAGACGAGATCGGGCGCATTCAGGGTGGTGTGGCCGTAGGCAAAGACAGTGCTCACTTTGTGTCCTGTTATACGCATGCTGCTCTTGTGGTGTCACTGCCTGGTTCCTCCCACATGCTGCTTTTTCACATGCTGCTTTTTCACATGCTGCTTTTTCACATGCTGCTTTTTCACATGCTGCTTTTTCACATGCTGCTTTTTCACATGCTGCTTAGCCTTCATTCATTTGTGCAGTGTAGCAATTGCATGTCCTCTACACTTTCATGTCAATTTGCTTTGGACTATTTGGATGAAGAAGAACATTATATGAGCAATCTTTTTTCATGTGTTGGCCGTTGTTGGGAAGCTACTTCTTCTTTCTTTTCTTTTTTTCTTCATACGAGGGATGCCCTCTTGAACGCAGGAGCAAAACATTTGAGAGAAGCAGCCTCTTTTGTAGGTCCCACACACGCACACTGCTTAGCTTTGTCAAACAGGAGGCCAGTGCAGAAGCTCTTGAAGCAGCCAGGACACAGGTGATGGCTGCGGGGGAGCTGCTTTCCTCCTCAGGCCCACAGGTTTTCCTGTTTTGTGTCTCAGGCAAGTAATGATGGCACATGATCTATTGACTTGAGTTGGACTAATGTCCATTGTTGTTGTGAATTTTCCCAGGCAAATAGTGAAATGTTACAATGTCCATTGTTGTTGTGAATTTTCCCAGGCAAATAGTGAAATGTTCCATTGCCCCTTTGTGCACACTTGACGTCAGCGGCCTTAACGAAACATGGAGGAAATAAGTGAGCCCGTGCTGTGTTCTCTGCTGCTGCTTTTTTTTGTGAGTAGGCTTTTGGGCCTAAACATGCAGAGGAGCCAGGGAAGGCATGCAAGGCCTTGAAGCTACGGAAGAGGCCCTGCAGCTGGGCTTTGCTATGGAGGATGGCTGTGCAATGCGTAGCAGGCCCCTAGTGAGTGCAGGAGCAGAAAAAGTGTTCAAGCAGCGTGTGAGAAACATGAAGTGTTCTTTGTCTGGCAAAGGCAAGTGCAAGATACTGCTTGTAAGGATTGCTTTGCAATGCCTGGCAGGCCCAGCAGGAAGTTTGGCAGCAAAGGTTATGAAGCCAAAGTGACACGTGCGTTTGCCTTCAAATACTTTGTGGGCAAGCTAGCCGTCTATCTGAACAAGCTCCTCACCCCTAGCACATGCAACACTTATCATGGGACTTAACATGTGACTCCAAAACACTGTTGATGGCCCCAAGGTTGAACAAAGTATCCGGCCGCTTCTCCTTCTCTTACCGTGCACCCCAAAACTGGAACAATCTACAGGAGACTCTCACCCGCCACCATCAGCAGTCTAAGTTCTTTGAAAAGTAAAGCTGCTGTCTCCCATTTGAATGTAGTCTGTAAGTGTTCCATCCGCCTCTAACATATACTGTACTATGTGTTACTGTGCATGCAATGTCTTGTATACAATGTATAACCTTGCTGACTTCATGTAACAATGTATTTGTAAGCATGTATTTGTAAGCATGATAACTTTGTGGCCAGGACATGGTTTGAAATGAGAGGTAGCTCTGAATGTATTACTACTTCCTGGTAAAACATTTGCTAGCGAAATCAATCTAGTGAAGAAAGGAAGGATGAAAAGTTGTTTTGCTGCCGCCGAGTTTGTTGCTGTTGTGAATGTGCAAGAAAAAAATGAGCATTGAGAAGATTGCCCCCTCCTGTTAAGTGTTGATAGCAATGAAAAGCAAAAGCCTACAGCACCTGGTATTCCCAGGCGGTCTCCCATCCAAGTACTAACCAGGCCTGACCCTGCTTAGCGTCCGAGATCAGACGAGATCAGGCGCATTCAGGGTGGTGTGGCCGTAGGCAAAGACAGTGCTCACTTTGTGTCCTGTTATATACGCATGCTGCTCTTGTGGTGTCACTGCCTGGTTCCTCCCACATGCTGCTTTTTCACATGCTGCTTTTTCACATGCTGCTTTTTCACATGCTGCTTTTTCACATGCTGCTTTTTCACATGCTGCTTTTTCACATGCTGCCTTTTCACATGCTGCTTTTTCACATGCTGCTTAGCCTTCATTCATTTGTGCAGTGTAGCAATTGCATGTCCTCTACACTTTCATGTCAATTTGCTTTGGACTATTTGGATGAAGAAGAACATTATATGAGCAATCTTTTTTCATGTGTTGGCCGTTGTTGGGAAGCTACTTCTTCTTTCTTTTCTTTTTTTCTTCATACGAAGGATGCCCTCTTGAACGCAGGAGCAAAACATTTGAGAGAAGCAGCCTCTTTTGTAGGTCCCACACACGCACACTGCTTAGCTTTGTCAAACAGGAGGCCAGTGCAGAAGCTTTTGAAGCAGCCAGGACACAGGTGATGGCTGCGGGGGAGCTGCTTTCCTCCTCAGGCCCACAGGTTTTCCTGTTTTGTGTCTCAGGCAAGTAATGATGGCACATGATCTATTGACTTGAGTTGGACTAATGTCCATTGTTGTTGTGAATTTTGCGTAGCAGGCCCCTAGTGAGTGCAGGAGCAGAAAAAGTGTTCAAGCAGCGTGTGAGAAACATGAAGTGTTCTTTGTCTGGCAAAGGCAAGTGCAAGATACTGCTTGTAAGGATTGCTTTGCAATGCCTGGCAGGCCCAGCAGGAACTTTGGCAGCAAAGGTTATGAAGCCAAAGTGACACGTGCGTTTGCCTTCAAATACTTTGTGGGCAAGCTAGCCGTCTATCTGAACAAGCTCCTCACCCCTAGCACATGCAACACTTATCATGGGACTTAACATGTGACTCCAAAACACTGTTGATGGCCCCAAGGTTGAACAAAGTATCCGGCCGCTTCTCCTTCTCTTACCGTGCACCCCAAAACTGGAACAATCTACAGGAGACTCTCATCCGCCACCATCAGCAGTCTAAGTTCTTTGAAAAGTAAAGCTGCTGTCTCCCATTTGAATGTAGTCTGTAAGTGTTCCATCCGCCTCTAACATATACTGTACTATGTGTTACTGTGCATGCAATGTCTTGTATACAATGTATAACCTTGCTGACTTCATGTAACAATGTATTTGTAAGCATGTATTTGTAAGCATGATAACTTTGTGGCCAGGACATGGTTTGAAATGAGAGGTAGCTCTGAATGTATTACTACTTCCTGGTAAAACATTTGCTAGCGAAATCAATCTAGTGAAGAAAGGAAGGATGAAAAGTTGTTTTGCTGCCGCCGAGTTTGTTGCTGTTGTGAATGTGCAAGAAAAAAATGAGCATTGAGAAGATTGCCCCCTCCTGTTAAGTGTTGATAGCAATGAAAAGCAAAAGCCTACAGCACCTGGTATTCCCAGGCGGTCTCCCATCCAAGTACTAACCAGGCCCGACCCTGCTTAGCTTCCGAGATCAGACGAGATCGGGCGCATTCAGGGTGGTGTGGCCGTAGGCAAAGACAGTGCTCACTTTGTGTCCTGTTATACGCATGCTGCTCTTGTGGTGTCACTGCCTGGTTCCTCCCACATGCTGCTTTTTCACATGCTGCTTTTTCACATGCTGCTTTTTCACATGCTGCTTTTTCACATGCTGCTTTTTCACATGCTGCTTTTTCACATGCTGCTTAGCCTTCATTCATTTGTGCAGTGTAGCAATTGCATGTCCTCTACACTTTCATGTCAATTTGCTTTGGACTATTTGGATGAAGAAGAACATTATATGAGCAATCTTTTTTCATGTGTTGGCCGTTGTTGGGAAGCTACTTCTTCTTTCTTTTCTTTTTTTCTTCATACGAGGGATGCCCTCTTGAACGCAGGAGCAAAACATTTGAGAGAAGCAGCCTCTTTTGTAGGTCCCACACACGCACACTGCTTAGCTTTGTCAAACAGGAGGCCAGTGCAGAAGCTCTTGAAGCAGCCAGGACACAGGTGATGGCTGCGGGGGAGCTGCTTTCCTCCTCAGGCCCACAGGTTTTCCTGTTTTGTGTCTCAGGCAAGTAATGATGGCACATGATCTATTGACTTGAGTTGGACTAATGTCCATTGTTGTTGTGAATTTTCCCAGGCAAATAGTGAAATGTTACAATGTCCATTGTTGTTGTGAATTTTCCCAGGCAAATAGTGAAATGTTCCATTGCCCCTTTGTGCACACTTGACGTCAGCGGCCTTAACGAAACATGGAGGAAATAAGTGAGCCCGTGCTGTGTTCTCTGCTGCTGCTTTTTTTTGTGAGTAGGCTTTTGGGCCTAAACATGCAGAGGAGCCAGGGAAGGCATGCAAGGCCTTGAAGCTACGGAAGAGGCCCTGCAGCTGGGCTTTGCTATGGAGGATGGCTGTGCAATGCGTAGCAGGCCCCTAGTGAGTGCAGGAGCAGAAAAAGTGTTCAAGCAGCGTGTGAGAAACATGAAGTGTTCTTTGTCTGGCAAAGGCAAGTGCAAGATACTGCTTGTAAGGATTGCTTTGCAATGCCTGGCAGGCCCAGCAGGAAGTTTGGCAGCAAAGGTTATGAAGCCAAAGTGACACGTGCGTTTGCCTTCAAATACTTTGTGGGCAAGCTAGCCGTCTATCTGAACAAGCTCCTCACCCCTAGCACATGCAACACTTATCATGGGACTTAACATGTGACTCCAAAACACTGTTGATGGCCCCAAGGTTGAACAAAGTATCCGGCCGCTTCTCCTTCTCTTACCGTGCACCCCAAAACTGGAACAATCTACAGGAGACTCTCACCCGCCACCATCAGCAGTCTAAGTTCTTTGAAAAGTAAAGCTGCTGTCTCCCATTTGAATGTAGTCTGTAAGTGTTCCATCCGCCTCTAACATATACTGTACTATGTGTTACTGTGCATGCAATGTCTTGTATACAATGTATAACCTTGCTGACTTCATGTAACAATGTATTTGTAAGCATGTATTTGTAAGCATGATAACTTTGTGGCCAGGACATGGTTTGAAATGAGAGGTAGCTCTGAATGTATTACTACTTCCTGGTAAAACATTTGCTAGCGAAATCAATCTAGTGAAGAAAGGAAGGATGAAAAGTTGTTTTGCTGCCGCCGAGTTTGTTGCTGTTGTGAATGTGCAAGAAAAAAATGAGCATTGAGAAGATTGCCCCCTCCTGTTAAGTGTTGATAGCAATGAAAAGCAAAAGCCTACAGCACCTGGTATTCCCAGGCGGTCTCCCATCCAAGTACTAACCAGGCCTGACCCTGCTTAGCGTCCGAGATCAGACGAGATCAGGCGCATTCAGGGTGGTGTGGCCGTAGGCAAAGACAGTGCTCACTTTGTGTCCTGTTATATACGCATGCTGCTCTTGTGGTGTCACTGCCTGGTTCCTCCCACATGCTGCTTTTTCACATGCTGCTTTTTCACATGCTGCTTTTTCACATGCTGCTTTTTCACATGCTGCTTTTTCACATGCTGCTTTTTCACATGCTGCCTTTTCACATGCTGCTTTTTCACATGCTGCTTAGCCTTCATTCATTTGTGCAGTGTAGCAATTGCATGTCCTCTACACTTTCATGTCAATTTGCTTTGGACTATTTGGATGAAGAAGAACATTATATGAGCAATCTTTTTTCATGTGTTGGCCGTTGTTGGGAAGCTACTTCTTCTTTCTTTTCTTTTTTTCTTCATACGAAGGATGCCCTCTTGAACGCAGGAGCAAAACATTTGAGAGAAGCAGCCTCTTTTGTAGGTCCCACACACGCACACTGCTTAGCTTTGTCAAACAGGAGGCCAGTGCAGAAGCTTTTGAAGCAGCCAGGACACAGGTGATGGCTGCGGGGGAGCTGCTTTCCTCCTCAGGCCCACAGGTTTTCCTGTTTTGTGTCTCAGGCAAGTAATGATGGCACATGATCTATTGACTTGAGTTGGACTAATGTCCATTGTTGTTGTGAATTTTGCGTAGCAGGCCCCTAGTGAGTGCAGGAGCAGAAAAAGTGTTCAAGCAGCGTGTGAGAAACATGAAGTGTTCTTTGTCTGGCAAAGGCAAGTGCAAGATACTGCTTGTAAGGATTGCTTTGCAATGCCTGGCAGGCCCAGCAGGAACTTTGGCAGCAAAGGTTATGAAGCCAAAGTGACACGTGCGTTTGCCTTCAAATACTTTGTGGGCAAGCTAGCCGTCTATCTGAACAAGCTCCTCACCCCTAGCACATGCAACACTTATCATGGAACTTAACATGTGACTCCAAAACACTGTTGATGGCCCCAAGGTTGAACAAAGTATCCGGCCGCTTCTCCTTCTCTTACCGTGCACCCCAAAACTGGAACAATCTACAGGAGACTCTCATCCGCCACCATCAGCAGTCTAAGTTCTTTGAAAAGTAAAGCTGCTGTCTCCCATTTGAATGTAGTCTGTAAGTGTTCCATCCGCCTCTAACATATACTGTACTATGTGTTACTGTGCATGCAATGTCTTGTATACAATGTATAACCTTGCTGACTTCATGTAACAATGTATTTGTAAGCATGTATTTGTAAGCATGATAACTTTGTGGCCAGGACATGGTTTGAAATGAGAGGTAGCTCTGAATGTATTACTACTTCCTGGTAAAACATTTGCTAGCGAAATCAATCTAGTGAAGAAAGGAAGGATGAAAAGTTGTTTTGCTGCCGCCGAGTTTGTTGCTGTTGTGAATGTGCAAGAAAAAAATGAGCATTGAGAAGATTGCCCCCTCCTGTTAAGTGTTGATAGCAATGAAAAGCAAAAGCCTACAGCACCTGGTATTCCCAGGCGGTCTCCCATCCAAGTACTAACCAGGCCCGACCCTGCTTAGCTTCCGAGATCAGACGAGATCGGGCGCATTCAGGGTGGTGTGGCCGTAGGCAAAGACAGTGCTCACTTTGTGTCCTGTTATACGCATGCTGCTCTTGTGGTGTCACTGCCTGGTTCCTCCCACATGCTGCTTTTTCACATGCTGCTTTTTCACATGCTGCTTTTTCACATGCTGCTTTTTCACATGCTGCTTTTTCACATGCTGCTTTTTCACATGCTGCTTTTTCACATGCTGCTTAGCCTTCATTCATTTGTGCAGTGTAGCAATTGCATGTCCTCTACACTTTCATGTCAATTTGCTTTGGACTATTTGGATGAAGAAGAACATTATATGAGCAATCTTTTTTCATGTGTTGGCCGTTGTTGGGAAGCTACTTCTTCTTTCTTTTCTTTTTTTCTTCATACGAGGGATGCCCTCTTGAACGCAGGAGCAAAACATTTGAGAGAAGCAGCCTCTTTTGTAGGTCCCACACACGCACACTGCTTAGCTTTGTCAAACAGGAGGCCAGTGCAGAAGCTCTTGAAGCAGCCAGGACACAGGTGATGGCTGCGGGGGAGCTGCTTTCCTCCTCAGGCCCACAGGTTTTCCTGTTTTGTGTCTCAGGCAAGTAATGATGGCACATGATCTATTGACTTGAGTTGGACTAATGTCCATTGTTGTTGTGAATTTTCCCAGGCAAATAGTGAAATGTTACAATGTCCATTGTTGTTGTGAATTTTCCCAGGCAAATAGTGAAATGTTCCATTGCCCCTTTGTGCACACTTGACGTCAGCGGCCTTAACGAAACATGGAGGAAATAAGTGAGCCCGTGCTGTGTTCTCTGCTGCTGCTTTTTTTTGTGAGTAGGCTTTTGGGCCTAAACATGCAGAGGAGCCAGGGAAGGCATGCAAGGCCTTGAAGCTACGGAAGAGGCCCTGCAGCTGGGCTTTGCTATGGAGGATGGCTGTGCAATGCGTAGCAGGCCCCTAGTGAGTGCAGGAGCAGAAAAAGTGTTCAAGCAGCGTGTGAGAAACATGAAGTGTTCTTTGTCTGGCAAAGGCAAGTGCAAGATACTGCTTGTAAGGATTGCTTTGCAATGCCTGGCAGGCCCAGCAGGAACTTTGGCAGCAAAGGTTATGAAGCCAAAGTGACACGTGCGTTTGCCTTCAAATACTTTGTGGGCAAGCTAGCCGTCTATCTGAACAAGCTCCTCACCCCTAGCACATGCAACACTTATCATGGGACTTAACATGTGACTCCAAAACACTGTTGATGGCCCCAAGGTTGAACAAAGTATCCGGCCGCTTCTCCTTCTCTTACCGTGCACCCCAAAACTGGAACAATCTACAGGAGACTCTCACCCGCCACCATCAGCAGTCTAAGTTCTTTGAAAAGTAAAGCTGCTGTCTCCCATTTGAATGTAGTCTGTAAGTGTTCCATCCGCCTCTAACATATACTGTACTATGTGTTACTGTGCATGCAATGTCTTGTATACAATGTATAACCTTGCTGACTTCATGTAACAATGTATTTGTAAGCATGTATTTGTAAGCATGATAACTTTGTGGCCAGGACATGGTTTGAAATGAGAGGTAGCTCTGAATGTATTACTACTTCCTGGTAAAACATTTGCTAGCGAAATCAATCTAGTGAAGAAAGGAAGGATGAAAAGTTGTTTTGCTGCCGCCGAGTTTGTTGCTGTTGTGAATGTGCAAGAAAAAAATGAGCATTGAGAAGATTGCCCCCTCCTGTTAAGTGTTGATAGCAATGAAAAGCAAAAGCCTACAGCACCTGGTATTCCCAGGCGGTCTCCCATCCAAGTACTAACCAGGCCTGACCCTGCTTAGCGTCCGAGATCAGACGAGATCAGGCGCATTCAGGGTGGTGTGGCCGTAGGCAAAGACAGTGCTCACTTTGTGTCCTGTTATATACGCATGCTGCTCTTGTGGTGTCACTGCCTGGTTCCTCCCACATGCTGCTTTTTCACATGCTGCTTTTTCACATGCTGCTTTTTCACATGCTGCTTTTTCACATGCTGCTTTTTCACATGCTGCTTTTTCACATGCTGCCTTTTCACATGCTGCTTTTTCACATGCTGCTTAGCCTTCATTCATTTGTGCAGTGTAGCAATTGCATGTCCTCTACACTTTCATGTCAATTTGCTTTGGACTATTTGGATGAAGAAGAACATTATATGAGCAATCTTTTTTCATGTGTTGGCCGTTGTTGGGAAGCTACTTCTTCTTTCTTTTCTTTTTTTCTTCATACGAAGGATGCCCTCTTGAACGCAGGAGCAAAACATTTGAGAGAAGCAGCCTCTTTTGTAGGTCCCACACACGCACACTGCTTAGCTTTGTCAAACAGGAGGCCAGTGCAGAAGCTTTTGAAGCAGCCAGGACACAGGTGATGGCTGCGGGGGAGCTGCTTTCCTCCTCAGGCCCACAGGTTTTCCTGTTTTGTGTCTCAGGCAAGTAATGATGGCACATGATCTATTGACTTGAGTTGGACTAATGTCCATTGTTGTTGTGAATTTTGCGTAGCAGGCCCCTAGTGAGTGCAGGAGCAGAAAAAGTGTTCAAGCAGCGTGTGAGAAACATGAAGTGTTCTTTGTCTGGCAAAGGCAAGTGCAAGATACTGCTTGTAAGGATTGCTTTGCAATGCCTGGCAGGCCCAGCAGGAACTTTGGCAGCAAAGGTTATGAAGCCAAAGTGACACGTGCGTTTGCCTTCAAATACTTTGTGGGCAAGCTAGCCGTCTATCTGAACAAGCTCCTCACCCCTAGCACATGCAACACTTATCATGGGACTTAACATGTGACTCCAAAACACTGTTGATGGCCCCAAGGTTGAACAAAGTATCCGGCCGCTTCTCCTTCTCTTACCGTGCACCCCAAAACTGGAACAATCTACAGGAGACTCTCATCCGCCACCATCAGCAGTCTAAGTTCTTTGAAAAGTAAAGCTGCTGTCTCCCATTTGAATGTAGTCTGTAAGTGTTCCATCCGCCTCTAACATATACTGTACTATGTGTTACTGTGCATGCAATGTCTTGTATACAATGTATAACCTTGCTGACTTCATGTAACAATGTATTTGTAAGCATGTATTTGTAAGCATGATAACTTTGTGGCCAGGACATGGTTTGAAATGAGAGGTAGCTCTGAATGTATTACTACTTCCTGGTAAAACATTTGCTAGCGAAATCAATCTAGTGAAGAAAGGAAGGATGAAAAGTTGTTTTGCTGCCGCCGAGTTTGTTGCTGTTGTGAATGTGCAAGAAAAAAATGAGCATTGAGAAGATTGCCCCCTCCTGTTAAGTGTTGATAGCAATGAAAAGCAAAAGCCTACAGCACCTGGTATTCCCAGGCGGTCTCCCATCCAAGTACTAACCAGGCCCGACCCTGCTTAGCTTCCGAGATCAGACGAGATCGGGCGCATTCAGGGTGGTGTGGCCGTAGGCAAAGACAGTGCTCACTTTGTGTCCTGTTATACGCATGCTGCTCTTGTGGTGTCACTGCCTGGTTCCTCCCACATGCTGCTTTTTCACATGCTGCTTTTTCACATGCTGCTTTTTCACATGCTGCTTTTTCACATGCTGCTTTTTCACATGCTGCTTTTTCACATGCTGCTTAGCCTTCATTCATTTGTGCAGTGTAGCAATTGCATGTCCTCTACACTTTCATGTCAATTTGCTTTGGACTATTTGGATGAAGAAGAACATTATATGAGCAATCTTTTTTCATGTGTTGGCCGTTGTTGGGAAGCTACTTCTTCTTTCTTTTCTTTTTTTCTTCATACGAGGGATGCCCTCTTGAACGCAGGAGCAAAACATTTGAGAGAAGCAGCCTCTTTTGTAGGTCCCACACACGCACACTGCTTAGCTTTGTCAAACAGGAGGCCAGTGCAGAAGCTCTTGAAGCAGCCAGGACACAGGTGATGGCTGCGGGGGAGCTGCTTTCCTCCTCAGGCCCACAGGTTTTCCTGTTTTGTGTCTCAGGCAAGTAATGATGGCACATGATCTATTGACTTGAGTTGGACTAATGTCCATTGTTGTTGTGAATTTTCCCAGGCAAATAGTGAAATGTTACAATGTCCATTGTTGTTGTGAATTTTCCCAGGCAAATAGTGAAATGTTCCATTGCCCCTTTGTGCACACTTGACGTCAGCGGCCTTAACGAAACATGGAGGAAATAAGTGAGCCCGTGCTGTGTTCTCTGCTGCTGCTTTTTTTTGTGAGTAGGCTTTTGGGCCTAAACATGCAGAGGAGCCAGGGAAGGCATGCAAGGCCTTGAAGCTACGGAAGAGGCCCTGCAGCTGGGCTTTGCTATGGAGGATGGCTGTGCAATGCGTAGCAGGCCCCTAGTGAGTGCAGGAGCAGAAAAAGTGTTCAAGCAGCGTGTGAGAAACATGAAGTGTTCTTTGTCTGGCAAAGGCAAGTGCAAGATACTGCTTGTAAGGATTGCTTTGCAATGCCTGGCAGGCCCAGCAGGAACTTTGGCAGCAAAGGTTATGAAGCCAAAGTGACACGTGCGTTTGCCTTCAAATACTTTGTGGGCAAGCTAGCCGTCTATCTGAACAAGCTCCTCACCCCTAGCACATGCAACACTTATCATGGGACTTAACATGTGACTCCAAAACACTGTTGATGGCCCCAAGGTTGAACAAAGTATCCGGCCGCTTCTCCTTCTCTTACCGTGCACCCCAAAACTGGAACAATCTACAGGAGACTCTCACCCGCCACCATCAGCAGTCTAAGTTCTTTGAAAAGTAAAGCTGCTGTCTCCCATTTGAATGTAGTCTGTAAGTGTTCCATCCGCCTCTAACATATACTGTACTATGTGTTACTGTGCATGCAATGTCTTGTATACAATGTATAACCTTGCTGACTTCATGTAACAATGTATTTGTAAGCATGTATTTGTAAGCATGATAACTTTGTGGCCAGGACATGGTTTGAAATGAGAGGTAGCTCTGAATGTATTACTACTTCCTGGTAAAACATTTGCTAGCGAAATCAATCTAGTGAAGAAAGGAAGGATGAAAAGTTGTTTTGCTGCCGCCGAGTTTGTTGCTGTTGTGAATGTGCAAGAAAAAAATGAGCATTGAGAAGATTGCCCCCTCCTGTTAAGTGTTGATAGCAATGAAAAGCAAAAGCCTACAGCACCTGGTATTCCCAGGCGGTCTCCCATCCAAGTACTAACCAGGCCTGACCCTGCTTAGCGTCCGAGATCAGACGAGATCAGGCGCATTCAGGGTGGTGTGGCCGTAGGCAAAGACAGTGCTCACTTTGTGTCCTGTTATATACGCATGCTGCTCTTGTGGTGTCACTGCCTGGTTCCTCCCACATGCTGCTTTTTCACATGCTGCTTTTTCACATGCTGCTTTTTCACATGCTGCTTTTTCACATGCTGCTTTTTCACATGCTGCTTTTTCACATGCTGCCTTTTCACATGCTGCTTTTTCACATGCTGCTTAGCCTTCATTCATTTGTGCAGTGTAGCAATTGCATGTCCTCTACACTTTCATGTCAATTTGCTTTGGACTATTTGGATGAAGAAGAACATTATATGAGCAATCTTTTTTCATGTGTTGGCCGTTGTTGGGAAGCTACTTCTTCTTTCTTTTCTTTTTTTCTTCATACGAAGGATGCCCTCTTGAACGCAGGAGCAAAACATTTGAGAGAAGCAGCCTCTTTTGTAGGTCCCACACACGCACACTGCTTAGCTTTGTCAAACAGGAGGCCAGTGCAGAAGCTTTTGAAGCAGCCAGGACACAGGTGATGGCTGCGGGGGAGCTGCTTTCCTCCTCAGGCCCACAGGTTTTCCTGTTTTGTGTCTCAGGCAAGTAATGATGGCACATGATCTATTGACTTGAGTTGGACTAATGTCCATTGTTGTTGTGAATTTTGCGTAGCAGGCCCCTAGTGAGTGCAGGAGCAGAAAAAGTGTTCAAGCAGCGTGTGAGAAACATGAAGTGTTCTTTGTCTGGCAAAGGCAAGTGCAAGATACTGCTTGTAAGGATTGCTTTGCAATGCCTGGCAGGCCCAGCAGGAACTTTGGCAGCAAAGGTTATGAAGCCAAAGTGACACGTGCGTTTGCCTTCAAATACTTTGTGGGCAAGCTAGCCGTCTATCTGAACAAGCTCCTCACCCCTAGCACATGCAACACTTATCATGGGACTTAACATGTGACTCCAAAACACTGTTGATGGCCCCAAGGTTGAACAAAGTATCCGGCCGCTTCTCCTTCTCTTACCGTGCACCCCAAAACTGGAACAATCTACAGGAGACTCTCATCCGCCACCATCAGCAGTCTAAGTTCTTTGAAAAGTAAAGCTGCTGTCTCCCATTTGAATGTAGTCTGTAAGTGTTCCATCCGCCTCTAACATATACTGTACTATGTGTTACTGTGCATGCAATGTCTTGTATACAATGTATAACCTTGCTGACTTCATGTAACAATGTATTTGTAAGCATGTATTTGTAAGCATGATAACTTTGTGGCCAGGACATGGTTTGAAATGAGAGGTAGCTCTGAATGTATTACTACTTCCTGGTAAAACATTTGCTAGCGAAATCAATCTAGTGAAGAAAGGAAGGATGAAAAGTTGTTTTGCTGCCGCCGAGTTTGTTGCTGTTGTGAATGTGCAAGAAAAAAATGAGCATTGAGAAGATTGCCCCCTCCTGTTAAGTGTTGATAGCAATGAAAAGCAAAAGCCTACAGCACCTGGTATTCCCAGGCGGTCTCCCATCCAAGTACTAACCAGGCCTGACCCTGCTTAGCGTCCGAGATCAGACGAGATCAGGCGCATTCAGGGTGGTGTGGCCGTAGGCAAAGACAGTGCTCACTTTGTGTCCTGTTATATACGCATGCTGCTCTTGTGGTGTCACTGCCTGGTTCCTCCCACATGCTGCTTTTTCACATGCTGCTTTTTCACATGCTGCTTTTTCACATGCTGCTTTTTCACATGCTGCTTTTTCACATGCTGCTTTTTCACATGCTGCCTTTTCACATGCTGCTTTTTCACATGCTGCTTAGCCTTCATTCATTTGTGCAGTGTAGCAATTGCATGTCCTCTACACTTTCATGTCAATTTGCTTTGGACTATTTGGATGAAGAAGAACATTATATGAGCAATCTTTTTTCATGTGTTGGCCGTTGTTGGGAAGCTACTTCTTCTTTCTTTTCTTTTTTTCTTCATACGAAGGATGCCCTCTTGAACGCAGGAGCAAAACATTTGAGAGAAGCAGCCTCTTTTGTAGGTCCCACACACGCACACTGCTTAGCTTTGTCAAACAGGAGGCCAGTGCAGAAGCTTTTGAAGCAGCCAGGACACAGGTGATGGCTGCGGGGGAGCTGCTTTCCTCCTCAGGCCCACAGGTTTTCCTGTTTTGTGTCTCAGGCAAGTAATGATGGCACATGATCTATTGACTTGAGTTGGACTAATGTCCATTGTTGTTGTGAATTTTGCGTAGCAGGCCCCTAGTGAGTGCAGGAGCAGAAAAAGTGTTCAAGCAGCGTGTGAGAAACATGAAGTGTTCTTTGTCTGGCAAAGGCAAGTGCAAGATACTGCTTGTAAGGATTGCTTTGCAATGCCTGGCAGGCCCAGCAGGAACTTTGGCAGCAAAGGTTATGAAGCCAAAGTGACACGTGCGTTTGCCTTCAAATACTTTGTGGGCAAGCTAGCCGTCTATCTGAACAAGCTCCTCACCCCTAGCACATGCAACACTTATCATGGGACTTAACATGTGACTCCAAAACACTGTTGATGGCCCCAAGGTTGAACAAAGTATCCGGCCGCTTCTCCTTCTCTTACCGTGCACCCCAAAACTGGAACAATCTACAGGAGACTCTCATCCGCCACCATCAGCAGTCTAAGTTCTTTGAAAAGTAAAGCTGCTGTCTCCCATTTGAATGTAGTCTGTAAGTGTTCCATCCGCCTCTAACATATACTGTACTATGTGTTACTGTGCATGCAATGTCTTGTATACAATGTATAACCTTGCTGACTTCATGTAACAATGTATTTGTAAGCATGTATTTGTAAGCATGATAACTTTGTGGCCAGGACATGGTTTGAAATGAGAGGTAGCTCTGAATGTATTACTACTTCCTGGTAAAACATTTGCTAGCGAAATCAATCTAGTGAAGAAAGGAAGGATGAAAAGTTGTTTTGCTGCCGCCGAGTTTGTTGCTGTTGTGAATGTGCAAGAAAAAAATGAGCATTGAGAAGATTGCCCCCTCCTGTTAAGTGTTGATAGCAATGAAAAGCAAAAGCCTACAGCACCTGGTATTCCCAGGCGGTCTCCCATCCAAGTACTAACCAGGCCCGACCCTGCTTAGCTTCCGAGATCAGACGAGATCGGGCGCATTCAGGGTGGTGTGGCCGTAGGCAAAGACAGTGCTCACTTTGTGTCCTGTTATACGCATGCTGCTCTTGTGGTGTCACTGCCTGGTTCCTCCCACATGCTGCTTTTTCACATGCTGCTTTTTCACATGCTGCTTTTTCACATGCTGCTTTTTCACATGCTGCTTTTTCACATGCTGCTTTTTCACATGCTGCTTTTTCACATGCTGCTTAGCCTTCATTCATTTGTGCAGTGTAGCAATTGCATGTCCTCTACACTTTCATGTCAATTTGCTTTGGACTATTTGGATGAAGAAGAACATTATATGAGCAATCTTTTTTCATGTGTTGGCCGTTGTTGGGAAGCTACTTCTTCTTTCTTTTCTTTTTTTCTTCATACGAGGGATGCCCTCTTGAACGCAGGAGCAAAACATTTGAGAGAAGCAGCCTCTTTTGTAGGTCCCACACACGCACACTGCTTAGCTTTGTCAAACAGGAGGCCAGTGCAGAAGCTCTTGAAGCAGCCAGGACACAGGTGATGGCTGCGGGGGAGCTGCTTTCCTCCTCAGGCCCACAGGTTTTCCTGTTTTGTGTCTCAGGCAAGTAATGATGGCACATGATCTATTGACTTGAGTTGGACTAATGTCCATTGTTGTTGTGAATTTTCCCAGGCAAATAGTGAAATGTTACAATGTCCATTGTTGTTGTGAATTTTCCCAGGCAAATAGTGAAATGTTCCATTGCCCCTTTGTGCACACTTGACGTCAGCGGCCTTAACGAAACATGGAGGAAATAAGTGAGCCCGTGCTGTGTTCTCTGCTGCTGCTTTTTTTTGTGAGTAGGCTTTTGGGCCTAAACATGCAGAGGAGCCAGGGAAGGCATGCAAGGCCTTGAAGCTACGGAAGAGGCCCTGCAGCTGGGCTTTGCTATGGAGGATGGCTGTGCAATGCGTAGCAGGCCCCTAGTGAGTGCAGGAGCAGAAAAAGTGTTCAAGCAGCGTGTGAGAAACATGAAGTGTTCTTTGTCTGGCAAAGGCAAGTGCAAGATACTGCTTGTAAGGATTGCTTTGCAATGCCTGGCAGGCCCAGCAGGAACTTTGGCAGCAAAGGTTATGAAGCCAAAGTGACACGTGCGTTTGCCTTCAAATACTTTGTGGGCAAGCTAGCCGTCTATCTGAACAAGCTCCTCACCCCTAGCACATGCAACACTTATCATGGGACTTAACATGTGACTCCAAAACACTGTTGATGGCCCCAAGGTTGAACAAAGTATCCGGCCGCTTCTCCTTCTCTTACCGTGCACCCCAAAACTGGAACAATCTACAGGAGACTCTCACCCGCCACCATCAGCAGTCTAAGTTCTTTGAAAAGTAAAGCTGCTGTCTCCCATTTGAATGTAGTCTGTAAGTGTTCCATCCGCCTCTAACATATACTGTACTATGTGTTACTGTGCATGCAATGTCTTGTATACAATGTATAACCTTGCTGACTTCATGTAACAATGTATTTGTAAGCATGTATTTGTAAGCATGATAACTTTGTGGCCAGGACATGGTTTGAAATGAGAGGTAGCTCTGAATGTATTACTACTTCCTGGTAAAACATTTGCTAGCGAAATCAATCTAGTGAAGAAAGGAAGGATGAAAAGTTGTTTTGCTGCCGCCGAGTTTGTTGCTGTTGTGAATGTGCAAGAAAAAAATGAGCATTGAGAAGATTGCCCCCTCCTGTTAAGTGTTGATAGCAATGAAAAGCAAAAGCCTACAGCACCTGGTATTCCCAGGCGGTCTCCCATCCAAGTACTAACCAGGCCTGACCCTGCTTAGCGTCCGAGATCAGACGAGATCAGGCGCATTCAGGGTGGTGTGGCCGTAGGCAAAGACAGTGCTCACTTTGTGTCCTGTTATATACGCATGCTGCTCTTGTGGTGTCACTGCCTGGTTCCTCCCACATGCTGCTTTTTCACATGCTGCTTTTTCACATGCTGCTTTTTCACATGCTGCTTTTTCACATGCTGCTTTTTCACATGCTGCTTTTTCACATGCTGCCTTTTCACATGCTGCTTTTTCACATGCTGCTTAGCCTTCATTCATTTGTGCAGTGTAGCAATTGCATGTCCTCTACACTTTCATGTCAATTTGCTTTGGACTATTTGGATGAAGAAGAACATTATATGAGCAATCTTTTTTCATGTGTTGGCCGTTGTTGGGAAGCTACTTCTTCTTTCTTTTCTTTTTTTCTTCATACGAAGGATGCCCTCTTGAACGCAGGAGCAAAACATTTGAGAGAAGCAGA
>NW_027457083.1:168348-185451 GCF_040206685.1 Ascaphus truei | reverse complement strand
TTCTACCTGTAGATTTGCGGAACTGCTATGGGGATTAGATTTGCCCCAGTTTCGCAAATCTGTATGTGGGTGAGTGGGAGTCACATTTCATTGGGCCCGGTAAACCTCACCATGGGAATGTCGTAATATGGAGACGCTATATAGACGACATCCTGTGTGTGTGGGATGGTGATCAAGAGTCAGCAAACACCTTTATTGCCTACCTTAATGAGAATGACTACAATCTTGAATTTACACATAAGATTGATGCGGCTCAGATAGATTTCTTAGATCTGAGACTGACCGCACGAGGGGATGGCACCGTGGAAACAGAGACCTTCTTCAAAGAGGTGGATACTAACAACCTACTGATGGCGAACAGTAATCACAAAAAACACATGGAAGAATAATATACCAGGGGGGCAATTTACTAGACTCAGACGAAACTGCAGTAGTTTAGAAGCTTTTAATGAACAGGCCGAAAAACTGTCTTCTAGATTTAGAGAGAGGTTATCCTAAGGAATTACTCGAAAAGAGATCATGAGGGTACGCAAAATGGATCGCAGTGATATGTTAATCCAAAAAGGGTCTAGGAAAGGAACTAAATCAGGACCTAGGGCACAAGATGACACTATTAATGTGGCCTTTATTACTGATTTTAATTCTGTGCATAGGGATATTGAAAAAAATTTTAATAAGCACTGGGGTATTTTGTGTAACGATCCCATTCTGGGGTGTCATTTAAACCACAAACCGCGTTTTATTTATAGAAGAGCTAGAAATTTTAAGAACTTATTAGCACCAAGTGATGTTTATCAAAAATCTAACACTCCATCTCAGAGAAATTGGTTAGGCTCTAAACCTAAGGGTAATTTTATTGCGGTAAATGTACAGTTTGTAAACTTCAACATCCTGATAAATATAGGTTTCAGTCTAAGATTACTAATGCAATTTTTAACATCGACGATTTTTATTCTTTGTACCACCACTCATATTGTGTATTTATTGGAGTGTGCATGTGGTTACCAATATGTAGGTAGGACCAAACGCAGCCTCAAAGTCAGAATCCAAGAACACGTTAGAAACATTAAAAATGGTTTTGAGAAACATAGCGTGTCTAGGCACTTTCTGACCCACCATAACAGGGATCCCTCTAATCTTACTTTTAAGGGGATTCAACATATTCCAGTCAATAGGAGAGGAGGAGATAGGGTTAAAATATTGTCTGCAAGAGAGACATATTGGATACATTAATTAGACACCATGTCTCCGAAAGGGTTAAACGAGGATGTTGATATTTGGGCACTTTACTGAGTATATTAGCCCTTTTCACTTCCTTGTTGTATTCCACCATTGCATTCTATCTCCGCTCTTCCTAGAATATATTTTGATCTGTATCTTCACTTGCCCATTTTATCTTATTAATATTGTGTTTCTTTTATTACAGAGCATTTTATATATTTATGTAACTGTTTTTATTGATTTTTATTAGTAATGTAATTTTAACAGAGTTGTCAATAAAGTTGTTGTTTTAAGAAAAAGTGCTCACCATTTCCCCATTCAGTATGACTAAGCGAATTACCCAGAGGTGAAATTAATTCATTACTGATTGGTTAGCCAATGCGGTTCGTTTGAGAGGTATATCTAGACCTCTGGGAAATATCTAAACTTCCCTGAAGAAGTAGTTATTACTACGAAACGCGTTGGAAGAAGCTTATCTATGATCTATGTGCTTTAGAGCATTGATTTTTATCATCTGCATCACTGTGTGGGACTTTTGTCCTGTGAAAGACTTTTTACACTCTTGCCGACGGATCGAAGGGTCGCGGACACAGTGACGTCATCACGTGGCGTCCCGGAACGAAGCAGAACTGTGTCGAGCTGTGGTGAAGCCTGCAGCAAACAGACTTCCCTTTAAGTGTGGCGGTTTCGAAATAGGGAGCCCCAACAGCCACTTGTGGACACTGCCAAACCCCTAGGGGTACCTCCGGGGGCTACCATCAGGAACGGAGCCCAGCTGGCTTGAAGGGCGAATCCCTATGGAGATGACGTCAGCATGAGAGGGATATTCTAGCAGAGTCCTGGTATACAGCTGCTGCTGAAAGTGCCCGCTGAGAGGATATACTACACCAATCCCACACCAGTAACATCGAGTGGTAACCAGTGTGATTACACACACAATGCTTATTTAATCATACTTGATGTACGCAGTTTATATATAATTTTAATCAATATACACTTGTATTACCTACTTCACTATTTGCGCTGTTTTTTTTTTTTTTGTTTTCATTTCTGTCGTGATGCGACTGCAGCCTGAAATTTTCCCGGGAAAAGATGGCTTCCATATCCCAGGGCTGGCTGTACCAGGTGTGGCTGCTCCTAGCAGGGGATAATAAAGATTCCGGTTGCCCCCCTGTATCCGGGTCCCCCTGTATCCGGAGCTGTGTTGCTCTCAGCTCGCATTGCTTCTCTCCTGTCCCACTCTCGCTGCCGCTTTCCGTCTTTGAGATCCTATTGATCAGGGTTATTCACTTGAATGAGCAAAGTGTGACTCATACAGGGTGGGGGGGGGGGGGGTACATGTATTATATACATTACATTTGAACATGAAATGTGTTCCAGTAACATGGTGCTATTTCAGTGTCCTTTATCTGTTATTTTTATTTAGTTGGTATTCTAAGACTCCTTGCTGTGTATTAACCTTGTGATAATGAAGCTCATCTCATTATACCTGATGTATAATTTCTCTCCTTTCAGTTGTCACTGCCGAGCCATGCAGTCCAACATCAAATATCACTGCACCCCTTGGCTCCAACGTGACCCTCTGGTGCCCTGTCCCTGACAAAGGCGTTTGTAATATTGAAGACCTAAATGGTTTGGTATCTGAATGTCTACATGGTAACGTTAAGTGCCGACCTGGATATTTCTGTGATAACGGCTCTGTTATCCTCACAAACGTCCAGAACAATCACGCCGGCTGGTACGAGGTTAAATGCGATGACCGCATAGTGAGCTGTTTGCATCTTTCTGTGACCGGTAAGTAAAGCAACAGAACAATGAAGGCTGATTTTATACAAATACAGCACTTATTCTGTTCCCATTTATTATTGTGTATTTATAAATTATTTTGATACCTAATCATTTAGATAACTTTTTTGTTTTTTTGTCGTCTACTCCACCCCCTTAAACCACCATAATTCGAGTTGGAGTTGGCAGTTTGGTGTGTTGGAGATGAATTTCCATGCACAGCTTAAGTGCTTTTTATAACTGCTGTTGGGTAACTTGGCTCATAGATGTGACTGACCCTTTAAACCCATTATACATGTCACTGGGTCACACTGGACCTGCTGACAGTGGTTTTTATTTCAAAAGCAATAAATATTATATAGATCACTGGAGCTAAAAACGATGGTTTTTCTCTGGAGTAACGCAGGCAGACAGACGCGCACATATATGTGTGTGTGTGTGTGTGTGTGTGTGTGTGTGTGTTTTGCATCGGGGAAAGTGTGTGTGTGTGTGTGTGTGTGTGTATAAAGTTTTGCATCGGGGAAAGTGTGTGTGTGTGTGTGTGTGTGTGTGTGTGTGTGTGTATAAAGTTTTGCATCGGGAATGTGTGTGTGTGTATAAAGTTTTGCATCGGGGAATGTGTGTGTATAAAGTTTTGCATCGGGGAATGTGTGTGTGTGTGTGTGTGTGTGTGTGTATAAAGTTTTGCATCGGGGTGTGTGTGTGTGTGTGTGTGTGTGTGTGTGTGTGTGTGTGTGTGTGTGTAAAGTTTTGCATCGGGGGGTGTGTGTGTGTGTGTGTGTGTGTGTGTGTATAAAGTTTTGCATCGTGTGTGTGTGTGTAAGTGTGTGTAAGTGTGTGCTGTGTTTCATACATGGTAATATGTGAAGGGGATGTAATTGCTTTGTTTTCCAGGTACTTACGAGCCTCTGGGTCGTTTTTATTATTATGTTTACTACCAATTATAATTATGTTGCATTATTATTCATACTATAACGTGAATTTGTTTTCTTGTACACATTGAATGTCTTGTTTAGTACTACATTCGTGGCATTCACAGAATACATACTGCTGAAAATCATATAGGTGCATTAGAAAACTTTTCTAACTATTTCTTACTCGTGATAAGGTGTAAATGGACGTTTGCTAACTGATCACAAACTCCATTGCAAAAAGTGTCCAGTGTTTTATTTTTTTCAGTCTAAATAAAACCTGTTAGTGGTATTTAGAAACGGCTGCTCTCTGGTTTAGTCCCATAATAAGAGGGTTATCAAACTGGTGCTTTATGCCGTTATCTGAAAGCCCCTATGATGGTTTTCCTTGGTTATACGCAGCACGGAGAGAAACTAAACCAGTGTTTAATTTGGGTGTGCCACTTTCTACAGCAATAACCCTGGCAGTGGCAGTGACCCCTTACCTGACAGTTACTGAGCAGAGGTGCCCAAGCCCCTGTAAGGGTCGGTATGTCCCGCCATTACTCTGGATTGGAGCTTGGCCCTGTTAATAAGTGATCTGTGGTTGGGCTCAGCCCACAAGGATGGGACGTTGGCACGAGGGGCTCTGCTGGGTCTGAGCTGCATTACTTTCAGCACCGGGGACCCCCGTGTTCCTCCCGGCAGGGTTCCTGCAGGAATATTACCCCCCCTGCGGTTTCCTAATGGACATGTAATTAGCGCGGTAGTGACTGGCATTCTCCCAGGGTAAGGGTCGGGACCCCGGAACTGGCAATAACTGGGTTCTGCTCCAGAACGCTGGTTCCGATGTGGTTATAAAAAAACACACTGAGGGGCCTATGCAGAGAGCAGGGCTTTTTAAAATTGGAGAGGGGAATAAAAAGTAGGTTTAATGGAGAGTTTTATTCTCCATATGCAGAAATGGGCGAAATCCGCTATTTTTAGCATTACTGCATGTGGAGAATTGTAAACGAGGAGATGCGCGCAGCTGAAAGGGGGGGGGGGGGGGGGAAATCGCGCAATTTTTTTTTTCCCTATAGCTGGCGAGCTCCTTCTTGCCAACTTTAGTTGGCGGTGGAAATTGAAGAAAATCGCGCCAAAAACAGCCGCTAGATGGCGCGCGCGCCTTTCTGAATTCGGAAACTTTTCTGACTGGTGAGATGTAGTTTCTCGCCAGCCGCGCGTCGAAATTTTGAAATAGAAAAAAAAATGGCGCGTTTTCCCTAGCTCGCCGTTTTCAGCACGATTTTCGCGGGAAAATGGCGAGATTTGAAATAGCGCTGCTCTCTGCATGAGGCCCTTAGTGAAATGACTGCTTGTAACGTTGGGCCGTCTGTGGCGAAATGACGAATGTGTATAAATAATAAACACGGGTTATAATAAATAAGTGTAAACTCCTTGGGGGGGGGGGGGTTGCAGGCCACTCCTCCTGCAGCTTGCAGGGCTGTAGGGGCGTGGCGAACGCATCACGGAGCTGATTCACCTTTATTGGCTGAACCAGCTTGTGATGCGACTGCAGCCAGAAATTTTCCCGGCAAAAGATGGCTTCCATATCCCAGGGCTGGCTGTACCAGGTGTGGCTGCTCCTAGCAGGGGATAAGAAAGATCCCGGGTCCCCCCTGTATCCGTATCTCCCCCTGTATCCGGAGCTGTGTTGCTCTCAG
Source organism: Ascaphus truei (assembly GCF_040206685.1). Classification (NCBI taxonomy): domain Eukaryota; kingdom Metazoa; phylum Chordata; class Amphibia; order Anura; family Ascaphidae; genus Ascaphus; species Ascaphus truei. The sequence goes on along the minus strand of NW_027457083.1, from coordinate 179,849 downwards.
CTCGCATTGCTTCTCTCCTGTCCCACTCTCGCTGCCGCTTTCTGTCTTTACTCATTCAAGTGTATAACCCTTATCAATAGGATCTCAACGTGTGACTCATACAGGGTGGGGGGTTGTACATGTATTATGTATTATATACATTTTATTTGAACATGAAATGTGTTCCAGTTGCATGGCACTATTTCTGTGTCCATTATCTGTTATTTTTATTTAGTTCGTATTCTCAGACTCCTTGCTGTGTCTTAATCTTGTGATAATGAAGCTCATCTCATTATACCTAATGTATAATTTCTCTCCTTTCAGCTGTCACTGCTGAGCCATGGAGCCCAGCATCAAATATCACTGCACCCCTTGGCGTGACCCTCTTGGGCACTGTCCCTGACAATTTTACTATCGAAGACCCAAATTATTTGGTATGTGTATATGGTAAAGTTAGGTGCCGAGATGAATATTTCTATGATAACGGCTCTGTTATCCTCAAAGTCCAGAATCACACCGGCTGGTACACGGTTAAACGCGATGGCTGCATAGTGTGCTGTTTACATCTTTCTGTGACCGGTAAGTAAAGCAACAAAACAGTGAAGGCTGATTTTATACAAAGATACAGCACTTATTCTGTTCCCATTTATTATTGTGTATTTATAAATTATTTTGATACCTAATCATTTAGATAACTTTTTTGTTTTTTTGTCGTCTACTCCACCCCCTTAAACCACCATAATTCTGGTTGGAGTTGGAGTTGGCAGTTTGGTGTGTTGGAGATGAATTTCCATGCACAGCTTACGTGCTTTTTATAACTGCTGTTGGGTAACTTGGCTCATACATGTGACTGACCCTTTAAACCCATTATACATGTCACTGGGTCACACTGGACCTGCTGACAGTGGTTTTCATTTCAAAAGCAATAAATATTATATAGATCACTGGAGCTAAAAACGAAGGTTTTTCTCTGGAGTACCCCCCCCCCCCCCGGTTCCCAACCTCTTTAAAATAAGAGTGGTCAAAATGATGGGATTGCAGCGTTAAACTTTACTGGGCCATGAATATATACAGCAGGGCCCCGGGAATACGGCGCGTTCCGTTCCAGGGGCCGGCCGTATAGTGAAAATCGCCGGAAAGCGGATCCTGCGATTTTCAGTGATTTTGCATGCACAGAACGGCGTTTTCGCCGTTCTGCGCATGCACGGCCTATGGTCTGCGTGCGCAAACTATGGTATGTGCGCACAGACAACGGTCTGCGCATGTGCACCGGACAGACAGGGACAGACAGACAGACAGGGACAGACAGACAGACAGGGACAGACAGACAGACAGGGACAGACAGACAGACAGGGACAGACAGACAGACAGGGACAGACAGACAGACAGGGACAGACAGACAGACAGGGACAGACAGCCAGGGACAGACAGCCACGGACAGACAGCCACGGACAGACAGACAGACACGGACAGGGACAGGGACAGACACAGACACGGACAGGGACAGACAGGGACAGACAGGGACAGGGACAGACAGACACAGACAGGGACAGGGACAGGGACAGACAGACACAGACAGACACGGACAGGGACAGACAGGGACAGACAGGGACAGGGACAGACAGGGACAGACAGGGACAGGGACAGACAGACACAGACAGGGACAGACAGGGACAGACAGGGACAGGGACAGACAGACACAGACAGACACAGACAGGGACAGACAGGGACAGGGACAGACAGACACAGACAGGGACAGACACAGACAGGGACAGACAGGGACAGACAGGGACAGACGGGGACAGACAGGGACAGACAGGGACAGACAGGGACAGACAGGGACAGGGACAGACAGACACGGACAGGGACAGACAGGGACAGGGACAGACAGACACGGACAGGGACAGACAGACACGGACAGGGACAGACAGACACGGACAGGGACAGACAGACACGGACAGGGACAGACAGACACGGACAGGGACAGACAGACACGGACAGGGACAGACAGACAGACACGGACAGGGACAGACAGACAGACACGGACAGGGACAGACAGACACGGACAGGGACAGACAGACAGACACGGACAGGGACAGACACGGACAGGGACAGACAGACACGGACAGGGACAGACAGACACAGACAGGGACAGACAGGGACAGGGACAGACAGACAGACACGGACAGGGACAGACAGACACGGACAGGGACAGGGACAGACACGGACAGACACGGACAGGGACAGACAGGGACAGACAGGGACAGACAGGGACAGACAGACAGGGACAGACAGACAGGGACAGACAGGGACAGACAGACAGGGACAGACAGACAGACAGGGACAGACAGACAGACAGGGACAGACAGACAGACAGGGACAGACAGACAGGGACAGACAGACAGGGACAGGGACAGGGACAGACAGGGACAGGGACAGACAGACACGGACAGGGACAGGGACAGACACGGACAGACACGGACAGGGACAGACAGGGACAGACAGGGACAGACAGGGACAGACAGACAGGGACAGACAGACAGGGACAGACAGGGACAGACAGACAGGGACAGACAGACAGACAGGGACAGACAGACAGACAGGGACAGACAGACAGACAGGGACAGACAGACAGGGACAGACAGACAGGGACAGGGACAGGGACAGACAGGGACAGGGACAGACAGGGACAGGGACAGGGACAGACAGGGACAGGGACAGACAGACACAGACAGGGACAGACAGACAGACACGGACAGGGACAGACAGACACAGACAGGGACAGACAGACAGACACGGACAGGGACAGACAGACAGACACGGACAGGGACAGACAGACACGGACAGGGACAGACAGACACGGACAGGGACAGACAGACACGGACAGGGACAGACAGACACGGACAGGGACAGACAGGGACAGGGACAGACAGGGACAGGGACAGACAGGGACAGGGACAGACAGGGACAGGGACAGACAGGGACAGGGACAGACAGGGACAGGGACAGACAGGGACAGGGACAGACAGGGACAGGGACAGACAGGGACAGGGACAGACAGACAGGGACAGACAGACAGGGACAGACAGACAGGGACAGGGACAGACAGACAGACAGGGACAGACAGGGACAGGGACAGACAGACAGACAGGGACAGACAGGGACAGGGACAGACAGACAGACAGGGACAGACAGGGACAGGGACAGACAGACAGACACGGACAGGGACAGACAGACACGGACAGGGACAGACAGACACGGACAGGGACAGACAGACACGGACAGGGACAGACAGACACGGACAGGGACAGACAGACAGACACGGACAGGGACAGACAGGGACAGACAGGGACAGACAGGGACAGGGACAGACAGACAGACACGGACAGGGACAGACAGGGACAGGGACAGACAGACAGACACGGACAGGGACAGACAGACACGGACAGGGACAGACAGACACGGACAGGGACAGACAGACACGGACAGGGACAGACAGGGACAGGGACAGACAGACAGACGGACACGGACAGACAGACACGGACAGGGACAGACAGACACGGACAGGGACAGACAGGGACAGGGACAGACAGACAGACGGACACGGACAGGGACAGACAGACAGACAGACACGGACAGGGACAGACAGACAGACAGACACGGACAGGGACAGACAGACAGACAGACACGGACAGGGACAGACAGACAGACAGACACGGACAGGGACAGACAGACAGACAGGGACAGACAGACAGACAGGGACAGACAGACAGGGACAGACAGACAGGGACAGGGACAGGGACAGACAGGGACAGGGACAGACAGGGACAGGGACAGGGACAGACAGGGACAGGGACAGACAGACACAGACAGGGACAGACAGACAGACACGGACAGGGACAGACAGACACAGACAGGGACAGACAGACAGACACGGACAGGGACAGACAGACAGACACGGACAGGGACAGACAGACACGGACAGGGACAGACAGACACAGACAGGGACAGACAGACAGACACGGACAGGGACAGACAGACACGGACAGGGACAGACAGACACGGACAGGGACAGACAGACACGGACAGGGACAGACAGACACGGACAGGGACAGACAGACACGGACAGGGACAGACAGGGACAGGGACAGACAGGGACAGGGACAGACAGGGACAGGGACAGACAGGGACAGGGACAGACAGGGACAGGGACAGACAGGGACAGGGACAGACAGGGACAGGGACAGACAGACAGGGACAGACAGACAGGGACAGACAGACAGGGACAGGGACAGACAGACAGACAGGGACAGACAGACAGGGACAGGGACAGACAGACAGACAGGGACAGACAGGGACAGGGACAGACAGACAGACAGGGACAGACAGGGACAGGGACAGACAGACAGACACGGACAGGGACAGACAGACACGGACAGGGACAGACAGACACGGACAGGGACAGACAGACACGGACAGGGACAGACAGGGACAGGGACAGACAGACAGACACACACGGACAGGGACAGACAGACAGACACGGACAGGGACAGACAGACAGACAGACACGGACAGGGACAGACAGACAGACAGACACGGACAGGGACAGACAGACAGACAGACACGGACAGGGACAGACAGACAGACACGGACAGGGACAGACAGACAGACGGACACGGACAGGGACAGACAGACAGACGGACAGGGACAGACAGACAGACGGACACGGACAGGGACAGACAGACAGACGGACAGGGACAGACAGACAGACACGGACAGGGACAGACAGACAGACAGACACGGACAGGGACAGACAGACAGACAGACACGGACAGGGACAGACAGACAGACAGACACGGACAGGGACAGACAGACAGACAGACACGGACAGGGACAGACAGACAGACACGGACAGGGACAGACAGACAGACACGGACAGGGACAGACAGACAGACACGGACAGGGACAGACAGACAGACAGACACGGACAGGGACAGACAGACAGACAGACAGACACGGACAGGGACAGACAGACACGGACAGGGACAGACAGACAGACACGGACAGGGACAGACAGACACGGACAGGGACAGACAGACACGGACAGGGACAGACAGACACGGACAGGGACAGACAGACAGACGGACAGGGACAGACAGACAGACGGACAGGGACAGACAGACAGACACGGACAGGGACAGACAGACAGACAGACACGGACAGGGACAGACAGACAGACACGGACAGGGACAGACAGACAGACACGGACAGGGACAGACAGACAGACACGGACAGGGACAGACAGACAGACACGGACAGGGACAGACAGACAGACACGGACAGGGACAGACAGACAGACACGGACAGGGACAGACAGACAGACACGGACAGGGACAGACAGACAGACACGGACAGGGACAGACAGACAGACGGACACGGACAGGGACAGACAGACAGACGGACACGGACAGGGACAGACAGACAGACACGGACAGGGACAGACAGACAGACACGGACAGGGACAGACAGACAGACAGACACGGACAGGGACAGACAGACAGACACGGACAGGGACAGACAGACAGACAGACACGGACAGGGACAGACAGACAGACAGACACGGACAGGGACAGACAGACACGGACAGGGACAGACAGACAGACAGACACGGACAGGGACAGACAGACACGGACAGGGACAGACAGACACGGACAGGGACAGACAGACACGGACAGGGACAGACAGACACGGACAGGGACAGACAGACAGACAGACACGGACAGGGACAGACAGACAGACAGACACGGACAGACAGGGACAGACAGACACGGACAGGGACAGGGACAGACAGACACGGACAGGGACAGACAGACACGGACAGGGACAGACAGACACGGACAGGGACAGACAGACAGACACGGACAGGGACAGACAGACAGACACGGACAGGGACAGACAGACACGGACAGGGACAGACAGACACGGACAGGGACAGACAGACAGACACGGACAGGGACAGACAGACACGGACAGGGACAGACAGACAGACACGGACAGGGACAGACAGACACGGACAGGGACAGACAGACAGACACGGACAGGGACAGACAGACACGGACAGGGACAGACAGACAGACAGACACGGACAGGGACAGACAGACACGGACAGGGACAGACAGACAGACAGACAGACACGGACAGGGACAGACAGACACGGACAGGGACAGACAGACAGACAGACAGACACGGACAGGGACAGACAGACACGGACAGGGACAGACAGACAGACAGACAGGGACAGACAGACACGGACAGGGACAGACAGACACGGACAGGGACAGACAGACAGACAGACAGGGACAGACAGACACGGACAGGGACAGACAGACAGACAGACACGGACAGGGACAGACAGACACGGACAGGGACAGACAGACAGACAGACAGACACGGACAGGGACAGACAGACACGGACAGGGACAGACAGACAGACAGACAGACACGGACAGGGACAGACAGACACGGACAGGGACAGACAGACAGACAGACAGACACGGACAGGGACAGACAGACACGGACAGGGACAGACAGACAGACAGACACGGACAGGGACAGACAGACAGACACGGACAGACAGACAGACAGACACGGACAGGGACAGACAGACAGACACGGACAGGGACAGACAGACACGGACAGGGACAGACAGACAGACAGACACGGACAGGGACAGACAGACACGGACAGGGACAGACAGACAGACAGACACGGACAGGGACAGACAGACACGGACAGGGACAGACAGACAGACAGACACGGACAGGGACAGACAGACAGACGGACAGGGACAGACAGACACGGACAGGGACAGACAGACAGACAGACACGGACAGGGACAGACAGACACGGACAGGGACAGACAGACAGACAGACAGACACGGACAGGGACAGACAGACACGGACAGGGACAGACAGACAGACAGACAGACACGGACAGGGACAGACAGACACGGACAGGGACAGACAGACAGACAGACAGACACGGACAGGGACAGACAGACACGGACAGGGACAGACAGACAGACAGACACGGACAGGGACAGACAGACAGACACGGACAGACAGACAGACAGACACGGACAGGGACAGACAGACAGACACGGACAGGGACAGACAGACACGGACAGGGACAGACAGACAGACAGACACGGACAGGGACAGACAGACACGGACAGGGACAGACAGACAGACAGACACGGACAGGGACAGACAGACAGACACAGACAGACAGACAGACACGGACAGGGACAGACAGACAGACACGGACAGGGACAGACAGACACGGACAGGGACAGACAGACAGACACGGACAGGGACAGACAGACAGACAGACACGGACAGGGACAGACAGACAGACGGACAGGGACAGACAGACAGACAGACACGGACAGGGACAGACAGACACGGACAGGGACAGACAGACAGACAGACACGGACAGGGACAGACAGACACGGACAGGGACAGACAGACAGACACACGGACAGGGACAGACAGACACGGACAGGGACAGACAGACAGACACGGACAGGGACAGACAGACAGACACGGACAGGGACAGACAGACAGACAGACAGACACGGACAGGGACAGACAGACAGACACGGACAGGGACAGACAGACAGACACGGACAGGGACAGACAGACACGGACAGGGACAGACAGACAGACAGACACGGACAGGGACAGACAGACAGACAGACACGGACAGGGACAGACAGACACGGACAGGGACAGACAGACAGACAGACACGGACAGGGACAGACAGACACGGACAGGGACAGACAGACAGACAGACAGACACGGACAGGGACAGACAGACACGGACAGGGACAGACAGACAGACAGACACGGACAGGGACAGACAGACACGGACAGGGACAGACAGACAGACAGACACGGACAGGGACAGACAGACAGACACGGACAGGGACAGACAGACAGACACGGACAGGGACAGACAGACACGGACAGGGACAGACAGACAGACACGGACAGGGACAGACAGACAGACAGACACGGACAGGGACAGACAGACAGACAGACACGGACAGGGACAGACAGACAGACAGACACGGACAGGGACAGACAGACACGGACAGGGACAGACAGACAGACAGACACGGACAGGGACAGACAGACACGGACAGGGACAGACAGACAGACACACGGACAGGGACAGACAGACACGGACAGGGACAGACAGACAGACACGGACAGGGACAGACAGACAGACACGGACAGGGACAGACAGACAGACAGACAGACACGGACAGGGACAGACAGACAGACACGGACAGGGACAGACAGACAGACACGGACAGGGACAGACAGACACGGACAGGGACAGACAGACAGACAGACACGGACAGGGACAGACAGACAGACAGACAGACACGGACAGGGACAGACAGACACGGACAGGGACAGACAGACAGACAGACACGGACAGGGACAGACAGACACGGACAGGGACAGACAGACAGACAGACAGACACGGACAGGGACAGACAGACACGGACAGGGACAGACAGACAGACAGACACGGACAGGGACAGACAGACACGGACAGGGACAGACAGACAGACAGACACGGACAGGGACAGACAGACAGACACGGACAGGGACAGACAGACAGACACGGACAGGGACAGACAGACACGGACAGGGACAGACAGACAGACAGACACGGACAGGGACAGACAGACACGGACAGGGACAGACAGACAGACAGACACGGACAGGGACAGACAGACACGGACAGGGACAGACAGACAGACAGACAGACACGGACAGGGACAGACAGACAGACACGGACAGGGACAGACAGACACGGACAGGGACAGACAGACAGACAGACACGGACAGGGACAGACAGACACGGACAGGGACAGACAGACAGACACACGGACAGGGACAGACAGACAGACACGGACAGGGACAGACAGACACGGACAGGGACAGACAGACAGACAGACACGGACAGGGACAGACAGACAGACAGACACGGACAGGGACAGACAGACACGGACAGGGACAGACAGACAGACAGACACGGACAGGGACAGACAGACACGGACAGGGACAGACAGACAGACAGACACGGACAGGGACAGACAGACACGGACAGGGACAGACAGACAGACAGACACGGACAGGGACAGACAGACAGACACGGACAGGGACAGACAGACAGACACGGACAGGGACAGACAGACACGGACAGGGACAGACAGACAGACAGACACGGACAGGGACAGACAGACACGGACAGGGACAGACAGACAGACAGACACGGACAGGGACAGACAGACACGGACAGGGACAGACAGACAGACAGACAGACACGGACAGGGACAGACAGACACGGACAGGGACAGACAGACACGGACAGGGACAGACAGACAGACAGACACGGACAGGGACAGACAGACACGGACAGGGACAGACAGACAGACACACGGACAGGGACAGACAGACAGACACGGACAGGGACAGACAGACAGACACGGACAGGGACAGACAGACACGGACAGGGACAGACAGACAGACACACGGACAGGGACAGACAGACAGACACGGACAGGGACAGACAGACAGACACGGACAGGGACAGACAGACACGGACAGGGACAGACAGACAGACAGACAGACACGGACAGGGACAGACAGACACGGACAGGGACAGACAGACAGACAGACAGACACGGACAGGGACAGACAGACACGGACAGGGACAGACAGACAGACAGACAGACACGGACAGGGACAGACAGACACGGACAGGGACAGACAGACAGACAGACAGACACGGACAGGGACAGACAGACACGGACAGGGACAGACAGACACGGACAGGGACAGACAGACAGACAGACACGGACAGGGACAGACAGACACGGACAGGGACAGACAGACACGGACAGGGACAGACAGACAGACAGACAGGGACAGACAGACACGGACAGGGACAGACAGACAGACAGACACGGACAGGGACAGACAGACACGGACAGGGACAGACAGACAGACAGACACGGACAGGGACAGACGGACAGACAGACACGGACAGGGACAGACAGACACAGACAGGGACAGACAGACAGACAGACACGGACAGGGACAGACAGACACGGACAGGGACAGACAGACAGACAGACAGGGACAGGGACAGACAGACACGGACAGGGACAGACAGACAGACAGACAGGGACAGGGACAGACAGACAGACAGACACGGACAGGGACAGACAGACAGACAGACACGGACAGGGACAGACAGACAGACAGACACGGACAGGGACAGACAGACACGGACAGGGACAGACAGACAGACACGGACAGGGACAGACAGACAGACAGACACGGACAGGGACAGACAGACACGGACAGGGACAGACAGACACGGACAGGGACAGACAGACACGGACAGGGACAGACAGACACGGACAGGGACAGACAGACAGACAGACACGGACAGGGACAGACAGACACGGACAGGGACAGACAGACACGGACAGGGACAGACAGACAGACACGGACAGGGACAGACAGACAGACAGACAGGGACAGACAGACAGACACGGACAGGGACAGACAGACAGACAGACACGGACAGGGACAGACAGACACGGACAGGGACAGACAGACAGACACGGACAGGGACAGACAGACAGACAGACACGGACAGGGACAGACAGACAGACACGGACAGGGACAGACAGACAGACAGACACGGACAGGGACAGACAGACACGGACAGGGACAGACAGACACGGACAGGGACAGACAGACAGACAGACACGGACAGGGACAGACAGACAGACACGGACAGGGACAGACAGACAGACAGACAGACACGGACAGACACAGACAGGGACAGACAGACAGACAGACAGGGACAGACAGACACGGACAGGGACAGACAGACAGACAGACACGGACAGGGACAGACAGACAGACAGACACGGACAGACAGACAGACACGGACAGGGACAGACAGACACGGACAGGGACAGACAGACACGGACAGGGACAGACAGACACGGACAGGGACAGACAGACAGACACGGACAGGGACAGACAGACACAGACAGGGACAGACAGACAGACAGGGACAGACAGACACGGACACGGACAGACAGACAGACGGACACGGACAGGGACAGACAGACACGGACAGGGACAGACAGACACGGACAGGGACAGACAGACAGACGGACAGGGACAGACAGACAGACACGGACAGGGACAGACAGACGGACACGGACAGGGACAGACAGACACGGACAGGGACAGACAGACGGACAGACAGACACGGACAGGGACAGACAGACAGACAGACACGGACAGGGACAGACAGACACGGACAGGGACAGACAGACACGGACAGGGACAGACACGGACAGGGACAGACAGACACGGACAGGGACAGACACGGACAGGGACAGACAGACACGGACA